>NC_041405.2:27820307-27990307 GCF_900747795.2 Erpetoichthys calabaricus | reverse complement strand
TCACTACACTCGCTTACGGTAATCGAACCTCGGACGTCAGCGCTAGAGGGGCTTCGCAGCAGTGAAGTAATGCTTTTAAATTTTAATTAAGAAGAAAAGAAAACCTTTTTAAATTAAGTCTTAAAAAGAGGTGTAAAGATATTGACAATAAGCTACGCAAACCCACCAAGAAATGCAATTGTTTAAATCAAGGCACGAGTCGAAAAACACCAACCCATAATATTAGTTAACGATTAACACATTTCTATATGTATTGTAAGCATACAATACAACTGATAATATGTTGTGCTTATTTATCTGGTGTACCGACATTTTTGCGCGTTTAACGTCTGAAATCTAACGTGGTTTGTGCCCTTCAGAATGGAAACAGTTTGCATTTACCTTTTTAGTAAAAGGCGAGCTTTTAAGCCTGAGAAATCACCCCGTAAAAGCACACGTTTAATTGCACATGTGTTAATATGTATGCTTACACAGTATTAAAAGACACTCAAAAATTAACGTCATTTACCTTCGTTCCCGCGTTTGACTCGTGCTGTAAATCTCTTCCTTGTTTTTAGTTCACGTGATTACGTAGGAGGCGTGATGACGCGATACGTGACTCCGCCTCCTCCATTAGAGTATATGGACAAAAAACAGGTTCCAGTTATGACCATTACGCGTAGAATTTCGAAATGAAACCTGCCTAACTTTTGTAAGTAAGCTGTAAGGAATGAGCCTGCCAAATTTCAGCCTTCCACCTACACGGGAAGTTCGAGAATTAGTGATGAGTGAGTGAGTCAGTCAGTCAGTCAGTCAGTCAGTGAGTCAGTGAGGGCTTTGCCTTTTATTAATATGTATAGATCTAAACCGGCAAATTGTGAGTGGGCATAAATGCAAGCGTACTTCAGAACTAGCTGTCTGCCCTCTGTTTTTTCAGCTTTTACACTCTTGAGAGAATCCAGCACTGGCCACCTTCTAATTGGATTATGGAGATTAGGAAGACAGACTTTCAAATATTATAATAAACAAAGAATAAACAGTAAACAAAAGAATGCCAGAGATGTAAATCCATTAATTGACTTATTTTTTCACCATTCATTTTGCAGAAAATGTATTTTTAATTGACATTTCTGACATTGCTTTTTTCATCAAAGGGATTTTCTCATTTTACCATTTAAAGAATGTGATCTTGATTCCAGTAAACGATGATCTTTAGGAGAAGGTGACAATAGAATTCAATTTTATCACTCAGTTTCTGTCAACTGTTTAAATTTAAAAAAAAGATGATAAAGGTGTATTTTTGGCATTTCAGGCAAGTCAGCTGTTTCAAAATTTCTTTAAGTTTGCAAAATATGAATGATGTGGTTTCTAAAAATGAATTTAGCACATAAGTTATGCATACTTTCTGCAATTTTCAGTGAAAGCATTAAAAAAAATGAAAAAGTAGAAGTGAACAATTTAATGAAATGTTTCAGAACTGTGAAGAAACAGAAATAACAGAAACTGAGAAGAGCTTTGCTGATCTGATCTCCACCATTGAGGAAACCCAGAAGAAGGTGACTGAGAGTATTAGAAAGCAAGCAAAGAGAGAAGTGGAGCGGGCAGAAGGAATTATCGAACAATTGGAAGAAGAAGTTGAGGAGCTGAATAGGAGACATACTGAAATGACTGATCTTTCGGGGACAGATGATCACATCTACTTCCTTCAGGTGACAGTACCACTTCCAATAATATCTAATATGTATAAGACAATTTATTTGTTTTAAGCAACTTGTCTTTTCCAGTAGACATTCCCATCAGTGTGCATTCCACTTCAAGATGAAGTTCACCCAGATATCGTTGTAAGTACAGACTTTCGTTCTGAAGAACTGACGGAAGAATTATTCAGATTAAAAGAAGGTATGGAGAAGATCAGCAAGTGGGAAGTAAATCCAGGTGTGTGTTTAAAATTTGTACATTCTTCTTAGGTATGTCAAGGATGAGGTAATACTTATCTTAAAATGAAAAACAACCTGTTTTTAATAAACTATACTTTTTGTCTTGCTTTCTTCAGTAATTGCAAATCGACCATGCATTCAAGTTCTCTCAGAGTCATGGAACAAAGATGACTTTATGAAATGTAAGAATTTATATGATTTCTTCAAATATTTGAAGTGTTTATATCCTTTTTATCCTTGTATAATTCTCCATGCTTTGATGTATCAGCCAGAATATCATGATATTTATAAAATGGGTACGTGCTGTTAGTGTATAAAAGGAATGCAATGTTCTCTAAATGACAATTTTAATTTTGTAAATACACATTAATACATGGGCGGCATGGTGGCGCAGTGGGTAATGCTGCTGCCTCGCAGTTAGGAGACCTGGTTTCACTTCCCAGTTCCTCCCTGTGTGGAGTTTGCATGTTCTCCCCGTGTCTGTGTGGGTTTCCTCCCACAGTCCAAAGACATGCAGGTTAAGTTCACTGGTGATTCTAAATTGTGCTTGGTGTGTGGGTGTGTGTGTGCACCCTGCGGTGGGCTGGCACCCTGCCCAGGGTTTGTTTCCTGCCTTGCACCCTGTGTTGGCTGGGATTGGCTCCGGCAGACCCCCATGACCCTGTAGTTAGGATATAGCGGGTTGGATAATGGATGGATGGACATTAATACATGCTGTTCTTATGATCTGATTGCTTCCAGAGGCGGTCTGTTGTAAGTGATAACACAGAGAGCACTCAGCACTGTAGATTTGCATGGTTTACCATTACCCCTTGTTGCTCCTAAATTCTTCTACTTTACCATAATAGCTGTTACAGTTGACTGGGGCAGATTTAGCAAACTAAAAAGTTGATGTAATGACTTCTGGAAAAGGTGTCATCCTATGATCGAGCCATGTTTAAATTCAATGAGTTCTTTAGCATGACTCATTCTACATCCAATATTTGTCAATGGAAATTGCCATGACTGTGTTCTTAATATTATGTACCTGATAACAAAGGGAGCGGCTGAAACACCTCAGATTGATAATTTGGAGAGATTTCTGCATACTTTTGGCCATATAGTACATATCAGACATTTCCCCATGTCAGTGTTATGATTGGAAACCAGAGAAATCTCCATATAAAAGTGATACACTTCACACCAAGAAATATAGATTCCCATTAAATAGCCCAACTAATGGTATGTTGGCATGTGGTGTACATTTGTTCACAGAGGAGTCATCTCTGGTGGGCTGTGCTAGATGAGTGCATTATTTTAATTCCAGAGCTCAGAGCCAAAGCAGAATGAGGAGATGCCCCACCAACCTCATGGGTAGTCAAACTGAGTCATTTATTGCAAAATTAGGAATTTAATGTACTGATTCTGGCAAAAGTGTCATCCATCCATCCATTTTCCAACCCGCTGAATCTGAACACAGGGTCACGGGGGTCTGCTGGAGCCAATCCCAGCCAACATAGGGCACAAGGCAGGAACCAATCCCAGGCAGGGTGCCAACCCACCGCAGGACACACACAAACACACCCACACACCAACCACACACTAGGGCCAATTTAGAATCGCCAATGCACCTAACCTGCATGTCTTTGGGCTGTGGGAGGAAACCGGAGCGCCCGGAGGAAACCCACGCAGACACGGGGAGAACATGCAAACTCCACGCAGGGAGGACACAGGAAGCGAACCCAGGTCCCCAGGTCTCCCAACTGTGAGGCAGCAGCGCTACCCACTGCGCCACTGTGCTGCCCCACAAAAGTGTCATCCTTTGGTCAAAGGGACAAGAGCTGTGTTGGACACAGCAGAAGGATGTCATTTTTTCTCCCCAATACACGAACATTCCTAATTTCTAGGTGCAACTGAGAGAGATGGCACGATTTACAGTAAGTCATTTAGAAAAGGCTGTTCAGCTGCAACAGCGATTTCAAAAAATTGTTTTTCCTTTATCTTGTGCTGAAGTACAACGAGTACTTTATGCCAATAGCAATATGTCTGCATAATGTCTCACCGTGACCATGACAGCCAAGTCAGAAGTATTCTTTCTTTTCTTTTTTTGTTTTTTAGTCATTCTGGTGTGTGTTCAGACCATAGGGTGCATATATTTATTTATTCATTGGTTTGCTTATTTATTTATCTACCTATTTATGTATGTATTTATTTAAAAAGCTTCTGGAAAAAGCCAAATTTCCCAATGGGGACAAATGAACTTCTATCTAATCTAATCTAACAGTGAGTGATTAAATGCAGAAATAAATAAAAATAGAGAAATGTGAAACCATTTTAGATTTTCTAGTTCATCCCCACAATTCATAGAAGTACAATAAAAAGACCTAAGAAGTTATGTGTGGAAGAATTATTGCTGATGAATACTTCACAATTTTTGCTTGGAGTTGCTCCCAGCATCTTCAATAAATAAGTGATACTGGCTCCTCATTGTGTCATGTATTCCTACCCTGGTTATATGCTCAAAATTATAACAATGTGACTTAATAGCAAATTCCAAGGGTGAGGGAGAAAAGAAATTGATTGAAGCTAATCAATTGACTATTAATCATCTCACTTTTGCCAATGCCAGTAGTTGATGAGACATTTCAGTAAGACTCGCATTTTATATTCCTTGCCTTTCTCTGTAGACTGGTGTTCCCAGACCTTTGACTTATAGCAAGGTAGATGAACCACATTTGTTTTAAGATTCAGAATAATACACATCTCTTTCTATATATAGAATCAAACATCTGTCTGTCTGTCTGTCTGTCTGTCTGTCTGTCTGTCTGTCTGTCTGTCTGTCTGTCTGTCTTTCTACTTTTCATGAGAGAACTACTTAATGGATTTAGATCGTGTTTTTTTCTATAATTTGCTTGAACATTCTGGTTGGTTTTGCGACTTCATCACACTAAGAATCATAGTTCACTTGCAGGAGTGATATATTCACGCTAATCTGAAACAGAGGCTGCAGGCTGAGGGGATGGGGAAGCGTGACGTCAGGAGTGGGGAGCTGGGCAGGGCCCTCCTCACTGTCCTTTTTCACTACTACACGGGCAGAGCTGTGGGGGATGGCTAGTTAATAATAAATAGGAGGATTGTATAAATGTTATGATTGCTTATATTCAGTAGCATAAAAACAAGAGGACAGACAGACACATGTATAACATGGAGTAAGCTGTCCTTAGCTTGTTTTTTTGTCATGTTAGGGTCCTAGGGTAACCCTGTTCCACCTTTATATTCTTTATTATGTAGACCTTAACAAAATGCCTCCAAATCCCTGCTATAGCCCTCATATGTTACATTACCTTTCACATCTATGACCTCAGAGAACAGAACAGGCATGAGAAAAGTTACAGTTTTACTCATCATAGACAATATACCCACGATATTAAGCAAAGTACAAGTGTGAGTGCTGGCAAACCATACAGCCTCATAGTGCTAGATGTGTGGCGTCAGGTGACACATAAACTAGTTACACTCGACTTTCTCAACGTTGATCATTTCTAGTCCACTTTCTTCACACTCAAAAAAATAGTTTGTTGAACTAACCTAAAACTCTTTCTTCAACTAGTTCCACAAAAAATTCTTGAATAAATGAGATGTGGTAATTTGGAGAAAATATGAACTGTTTTAGGTTAAACCAATGAAAAATAAACAACTAGCCATTGAAAAAGTTTGCTGGGTTTCATTAAGCAACAGTATTACATTTAATTGATTTATGTTGAACTCCATTAAAGTGCTTTGAATATTAATTTGCTATGTTGAAGAAAACATATATCGGTTATAATTTACTAGGGGGCTCCGCCCCCTGCTCGCTTCGCTCGCCAACCCCTGGTGTTGGGAATGACAAAGAGCGTGATGTATGAATGAGATATAGAATAGTGTGACGGTGTAGATGATGCAAATAGAAAGCAAACAATAAAGTGTGTGGCACAGTGTAAAGGTTTATTTGAAAATTTCTTTGTACACGCCGTTTAAGTGTAAAAGGTAATTCCAGCTCAGAACTTGTAAGGTCAATGAAGATGGTTATTGTTGTGATCAGAGTCAAGTTTGTCAGAGCTTAGAAAGAGTTGTGTCTCTCCAGGAAGTAATGGAATGACCTGGGTATTTATGTTTTGCACATTAATATTTTTTGGACATAATATAGTGCGTTGTGTTAAAAGGGGCATTTGGTCTAATGAGATTGCTGTTCCAAATCTCTCTGTAACTAAGTCGTCGCAGATAAAGGCTTGAGGAATTGTAATAATATGTGGCTGAAGTCCATCTGTATTGGTGAGTGTACCATCTCTCAGTTGTAATAAGCAATTGTTATGATCTGGTTCTGGACATCGTATCTTTTTTACTAACTGTATCTTTTGAAAGCAATGCCAATTGTCTGCGTATTTTAAGGTGCATTGAACAATAGCTGAGTGCATGGCATCTGGAAGAATAGCTAAGCACTGTCTAAAATCTCCTCCTCATAAAAGTACCTTTCATCCAAATCGAATATTATTATTCATAAACGTTTGTAGAAGTTTATGAATGGTGTTGAGTAAGTGACTTCATGCCATTGTACATTCATCAATAATTAACATTTTTTCAAGAAGGATGTCACGTGCAGTGCCACCGTTAATGTTCATAGTGGATACCGATTTGTAGGATCTAATGCAGTTGATAAAGATTTCACTTTCAGGTACATCGTTAGAAGCTTTTGTAGATATTCAGTATATGAATGTAAAGAAGGCAGTCTAATTTGACCCTTTTGACAACAACGTGTAAATGTATTACTTGTATTGCCAGTTGTTTCTTCAGGGAAGTGAACTGAATGACAATGATTGCAAATGACATTCATTAATCCGAATGAATTTTCCTGGTGTATGTTTTGCTTGTGCCGTTTGAGAGGCGCGTTGTTGCATGTGTAGTATTTGGGACGTGTTGTTTTGGAGCTGTGTGAGAAGCCTGTTGTAGCCTTCCTTGCCGTTAACGTATGTCTGAGACGGGAGGTGTTTCGTTTTGAATCCGTGCCTGTTGCGATGCAGCACTTTGATTGATAGATTGCGTCATGTGGATCTAGGATGTAGATTTGTGCATATTTGCGTTGTTGATTTGTTTCAGGGTGCACTGTTCCAATGCGATGCAGTATTTGTGCACATATGGGAAAGCAGTATGGGCCATTGCCTTTTGGTGGCCTGATATTTACTCCGGTAGATGCAAAAGCAAATGAACTATTGTAGGATCTAATGCAGTTCATAAAGTTTTTACTTTTAGGTACATCGTTAGTTAGAAGCTTTAGTTGAGCTTTGCGTTTTTGGAGTCGAGACATTTTTTCTTTTAGAAATATGGATAAGTAATAAGGAGAATTGCACTCACTGTTAATATGGAGCCTTTTCTGCGGTCGAACGGTTAATAGTGCCTTATTGTAATGAGATCCACCTATGCTGCATAGCCGTCTATTTTGTTGTTTCTTTCGTGTTCGTGTGTTTGTTCCTGTTATCCTTTCCTTTTCGTTTTGTACCCGTGACCGTGTATTCATGACTTGTTTCTTTCTCAGCATGCGAAATATGGATAAGTAATAAGGAGGATCGCAGTCACTGTTAATATGTTTCCTTTTCTGCAGTTGAACGGTTAATAGTGCTTTATTGTAAGGAGATCCACCAATGCTGACACCTATGCTGTCTAGTGTGAAGGTGTTGACGTTCACTTTAGAATATGTGGCTTTGGGTGTCACTTCTTATGGATGTGTGTGTTTGTGTGTGTGTGGGGGGGGGGGGTTTGAGGATTGTTGTCGCGCGAGCGTCTTCTTTCTTTTTGTGTTCCTGTGTCTTGTTGAATCCCCCTTTTTGTGTGTGTCCCGTCCCTTGCTTGTAGGGTCTGTGGGGTGGTTTTGTGTTCTTTTTTTTGTGTTCCATGGGCTTGTTGAATCCCCCTCTTGGTGTGTGTCCCGTCCGGTGCCTGTAGGGGGGGGGTTGCCTTGCTGTTGTGCGCGAGCCTCTTTTTTTTTTTTTTTTTTTTTTGGGTCTAGTTTCGTGTGCAATGTGTTTCGTGCTTTGCCTGCGTTTGACTACTTTTTTATGTGCCTTTTCCTTTTTTCGGTGCTCGTTGCGCCTCATTTCTCCTTTTTTGTCTTTTTTCTGTGCTCACTCCTTTTTTCTGTGGTCTTGTCCGCCTCTTGCGGCCCCTCATCCGCCTCTCGCGGCCTCTTTTGTCCCCCTCTCGCGGCTCCTCATCCGCCTCTCGCGGACTCTTTTTGCGCCTGCGCAGTACGTCTTTTTGCAGCTACGGCCCATGGCCGGATGTGCCTGCGTCCATCATCCGGTTTAGCATTCTCGGTTAGTAATATGGATATTCAAACTATATCAATACTGTTCTATTTAATAAGCATATTGTGGTTCACTTATTACTGCATTGGGTAAACTAGGTTTATTTGGGATGATTGCATTTTTCATATAATCATGACACTAATTATATTGTTATATTGGAAACAGAGAAAAAGATGCTTTTCTGATATAGGATAGGCAACATATGTTTAAAAATGTATCATTAAATGTATCGTTAAAGGGCTTCCATAACCCCACAAAACCCGTGGCCTTTGGAAAAAAAAATTGCTAAAAGTTTTTAACATTCTTTCCAGCTTTACAAAGGTATGGAGATCCCTCAGAATGTGTTGTCATATTTGCATGTTTTATGTACATAAAACTTGATAATTTAAATCAGTTAAATTAACTTAATTTAATTGTGCATAGGGGAAATGGGAATGCTATGTTTTGAGGATTATAAATGTATTAAATGTGAGTAAGACTAATATAAAATAAGAGAGTAATGAAAACAGTCCCTGAGACGGATTATGCTTCTGTTGAAAGAACAGAACCTAAAATTATTATATTTTAGTGACATCTAGCAGATTCAATGTGACAAGAAAAATGAACTTGTTATACGGTAGCAATACAAGATGAGAAACTAGTTAGCTGGCTGGTTACTGCCTCTCTGTCTGCATCTCTGGTTAGTCTGTTCGACCTTATGTGCAACTGAAAGCCTAGCTGAAGGGTGCAATGCCCACTTTGTCTTAACTCAAGTACAAGACATTATATAGTAGTGTCAAAAGACTGCTAAAACTGGTCTGGATTTTATCTGCTGCACTTCTTGAATGATGTGCATTTCTTAATGAGAAGCTGCATTAGGATGCAACTTTCTGAATAACTGGTTCCAGATGTAACAATTTTTCTTTTTTTCTAATTAACTTTTGGTATTTAGATCACTGTCAGCTCACATTGGACCCTAAATCAGCACACATAAATCTCTGTTTAACTGAAGAGAATACAGCGGTGACATGGGAACAAGATAAGCAAATCTTCTCAGATAATCCACACCGGTTTGACTCCTGCTTTCAAATTCTGTCTAAAGAAGGACTATCTGGAAATCGCTTTTACTGGGAAGTGGAGTGGAGTCACACTGTTGAAATAGGAGTCACATACAAAGGAATCAGCAGAAAAGGAGATAATGATGAGTGTTTTCTTGGCTGTAATGATAAGTCTTGGAGTTTGTTTTGCTGTTGTACACATACCTCGGCATGGCACGATAACGAGGAGACTGAATTAAACGTAGAAGCCGGTAACACAATTGGTGTGTATTTGGATTGGCCTGCAGGCATTCTGTCATTTTACGATATTTCTGATACCATGACTCTCCTTCACAGTTTTAAGGCTAATTTCACTGAACCACTGTATCCTGCATTTCGGCTTTGGGTTTATTCTCCAACCATAAAAATTTGTGCTCCAGAATAAAAAGTTTAATTCAACATTGTTAAGATTTTTCACTTACATTTTAATTTGGGTTTTTGCTGTAATGTTGGTTTGTTTCAGAAGCAGGATGAAAAATTCCTTGTTGAAAATGTCGATGCATTTAATGAGTATTATTGGGCTTTTGAGAGTCATCATATTATTGGCTATTAAGATGTAGCACATTTAATAGAAATTAATTGTAGAAAATTTTTTATGTTTTATGTATTTTATTATTTTGCTACCCTGAATGCCTGTCTACTGTATCCAGTCCTCTTTTTTGATTACTTTAATCTCCAGTCCACCACCCTCTATACTTTTTTCTTATTTTTTTTTACTTCAGTATCTAACAAGAAATTATGTTATCATGAAAATAACAGTTATATATATTCGTCTTTTTATTGTTATCCTGCTTGAGTGGATTATCTTGTTATATGTTTAGCAATGTACACCTTAGTTGATGGCTTTCAAATTTTTTAACATTGTAAATTCTCCATAATACAGGTAATATTAAAGCTCTTGATGATCTCTTGCGTCAGTATCATTCTTGTTTAAAAGAGGTTCTAAGAAAAGTCACACATAGTTGTCTAGAATAGCAAAATGGTAAAATTAACTTTAAAAAAATGCTAGTGCTGATTTTGAAGATTTTTGATCAGTAAACAAACAGGTGCTTTAAGTCCAATAGCATCTACTGTATCCTGTAATTCATATGTCAACTTTCCATAAGCATTAAATCCATTATATACGCAACATTGAATGAAAGGTAGAAACACTGGAGAAGATGTTATTCTGTTGCAGGCCATGTGTATACACAATGTCTCTATCATGGAATTCTATGGGATGGAAGTGGAAAAAAATACCATAAAGTAAATAGCAAATAGGCTCACTTTACATGTTGTCGTGGAGTGCCGGATCTTTGATTTTTAAAAAATAGATGCTTATATTTCCATCATCATCCTTAGAACATCTGTTTTGATGGTTTGCTTCAGGCTGTGTTGATTATCTTATCACTTGACAGCCAGATAATCAAAGGTGTGTAATATCCCATGTCATGAAACCCATATCACATGTCACAAAGATGTGTAAGTTCTGGTTCATCGGACAAGCCATATTTATATTATAATTCTACATCTTTATAATTTTCCACATCATTTCACAGTATATATATATATATGTATATGTATGTATGTGTGTGTGTATACAGTGGTGTGAAAAACTATTTGCCCCCTTCCTGATTTCTTATTCTTTTGCATGTTTGTCACACAAAATGTTTCTGATCATCAAACACATTTAACCATTAGTCAAATATAACACAAGTAAACACAAAATGCAGTTTTTAAATGATGGTTTTTATTATTTAGGGAGAAAAAAAAATCCAAACCTACATGGCCCTGTGTGAAAAAGTAATTGCCCCCTGAACCTAATAACTGGTTGGGCCACCCTTAGCAGCAATAACTGCAATCAAGCGTTTGCGATAACTTGCAATGAGTCTTTTACAGCGCTCTGGAGGAATTTTGGCCCACTCATCTTTGCAAAATTGTTGTAATTCAGCTTTATTTGAGGGTTTTCTAGCATGAACCGCCTTTTTAAGGTCATGCCATAGCATCTCAATTGGATTCAGGTCAGGACTTTGACTAGGCCACTCCAAAGTCTTCATTTTGTTTTTCTTCAGCCATTCAGAGGTGGATTTGCTGGTGTGTTTTGGGTCATTGTCCTGTTGCAGCACCCAAGATCGCTTCAGCTTGAGTTGACGAACAGATGGTCAGACATTCTCCTTCAGGATTTTTTGGTAGACAGTAGAATTCATGGTTCCATCTATCACAGCAAGCCTTCCAGGTCCTGAAGCAGCAAAACAACCCCAGACCATCACACTACCACCGCCATATTTTACTGTTGGTATGATGTTCTTTTTCTGAAATGCTGTGTTCCTTTTACGCCAGATGTAACGGGACATTTGCCTTCCAAAAAGTTCAACTTTTGACTCATCAGTCCACAAGGTATTTTCCCAAAAGTCTTGGCAATCATTAAGATGTTTCTTAGCAAAATTGAGACAAGCCCTAATGTTCTTTTTGCTTAACAGTGGTTTGCGTCTTGGAAATCTGCCATGCAGGCCGTTTTTGCCCAGTCTCTTTCTTATGGTGGAGTCGTGAACACTGACCTTAATTGAGGGAAGTGAGGCCTGCAGTTCTTTAGACGTTGTCCTGGGGTCTTTTGTGACCTCTCGGATGTGTCGTCTCTGCGCTCTTGGGGTAATTTTGGTCGGCTGGCCACTCCTGGGAAGGTTCACCACTGTTCCATGTTTTTGCCATTTGTGGATAATGGCTCTCACTGTGGTTCGCTGGAGTCCCAGAGCTTTAGAAATGGCTTTATAACCTTTACCAGACTGATAGATCTCAATTACTTCTGTTCTCATTTGTTCCTGAATTTCTTTGGATCTTGGCATGATGTCTAGCTTTTGAGGTGCTTTTGGTCTACTTCTCTGTGTCAGGCAGCTCCTATTTAAGTGATTTCTTGATTGAAACAGGTGTGGCAGTAATCAGGCCTGGGGGTGGCTACGGAAATTGAACTCAGGTGTGATACACCACAGTTAGGTTATTTTTTAACAAGGGGGCAATTACTTTTTCATACAGGGCCATGTAGGTTTGGATTTTTTTTTCTCCCTAAATAATAAAAACCATCATTTAAAAACTGCATTTTGTGTTTACTTGTGTTATATTTGAATAATGGTTAAATGTGTTTGATGATCAGAAACATTTTGTGTGACAAACATGCAAAAGAATAAGAAATCAGGAAGGGGGCAAATAGTTTTTCACACCACTGTATATATGTAAATTATTGCTGTTTTTATATATTGCAATATATTTTACAATATTTAACAATTTTTTTAAATATATTTTAAAATACTAGGAACCACACACTGTAAAATACATTGTAGAATACTGTTATGATATTTTTTAATATGTTGTAAATCTATCCATCTGTTTTCTACACCAGCTTTTCCAGAGCAGAGTCACAGGGGAGCAGGGGCCTATCCCAGCAAGTAATCGACACAAGGCAGGAACAATTCCTAAACAATGTCCCAGTCCATCACAGTGTTAACACACACACACACACACACACACACACACACACACACACACACGCACACACACACACACACACACACACACCAGAGGCTAATTTTGCATCACCAATCCACCTAACCTGCATGTCTTTGGGCAGTGGGAGGAAACAGGAGCCCCAGGAGGAAACCCAAGTGTACACAGGGAGAACATGCAGGCTCCAAGCAGGGAGTACCCAGGACATGAACCCTGATTGTTGTGAGGCAGCAGCTTTACTACTGTGCCACCCATATATTGTAAACTGTTGTTATAATATACTGTACAGTATATTTTATATTTTCAGATACCTGTCAATTTTATAGATTAAAAATGCAATATATTAACATGGCATTGAATATATCCTCCAATAAAAGTATCATAAGTATTTCTGATTCTGAGATATACTCTAGACCAGTGTTTCCCAAACGCGGTCCTGGGGACCCCCTGTGGCTGTTGGTTTTTGTTCCAACCAGATTCCTAATCAGTGACAACACCTTATAGCACTGATCTCATTTAATTAGCTGGTATGTTTTTTACTTTTATTCGACATTCAGAAAAGCATAGCAGTATGATTTTGACATTTATAAGACATTTAGAAATATTTCTGCTTTTGCTATAGATTTAAATGCTTAACTCTCTTTTGTTGATTTCATTATACTTTGCCCTTTCTCTGTGCAGTTTTTCGCCCTTTGTTGTATCTTAATAATGACAATTTAACACGAGCAGATCAGACACCCAGGTAAGCAACACACTGAATAATCAAAGGCTGCAACTTCTTTAGAGTCAGACCCACTAATTAGTAAATAATGGATTAATTAAACAATTAGAACACCTAGTAAAGTAGAATGAAAATCAAGGTGAACATACTGTTAAAAAGAAAAAAAACACATTATTTCTATATAACTGCTTGGTACATTTAGTTTTCTAGTTTCTATATTGTTCCCTAAACACAGAACTTGGGAAATTAATTATTTATTATTAATAATTAGCCCAGGAGTTCAATTAAAAACAGAAGCTGGTTGGAACAAAAAGCTGCATCCACAGGGGGTCCCTAGGACAGAGTTTAGGAGACACTGCTCTAGACAAAATCACACAAAGTACAAGTTATAAACCTATCATTAACAGACTACAAGTAAGTAGGGAGAGAGAGAGGTAGGGGGCATGCGCTAATACAGTGCGTTGCCTCACCCATCACACGACAAACCACCCATTTGGGACCCGAGTGCAGCTGTACAACAGGTGACACCTCAGCACCACACTGGAACTGTGTAAGGTTTTTGATGGCGGCTGACTGTAAATTAAACCCTATATGTAAACTGGTAGAGCTGCCTGCTTCATTTTCTTTTAGTGAGTTATGAGGACTTGAGAATAAATTGAAGTCATTGAGAAGACTGAGTTTAGCTTTTCTAGGTAACACGATAAGCCATGAACAATCAGTGTTTGGTTTGAATACAACAGCATTTGGCATGTCTTGTGCTCAAAATATTTGAAAATGTGTTTGTTACAATATCCATCCATCCATTTTCTTCTGCTTATCTGGATATGGGTTGCAGGGGCAGCAGTTTAAGCAAAGATATCTAGATGTCCTTTTTCCCCACCACTTCCTCCAACTTCTCCTGAGGCATTAAAAGACCAGCTGAGAGATATAATCTTGTGGTCTTAATTAAGTGAGGGGAGGAACATAGATGAACTGGTAATTCAAGAGATTTGAATTTCAACTCAGCTCTCTGTTTAAGCATGATTAAATAAAGCAAGCTTGAACCTTGAAACTTCGTGGGCTGCTCTATCTCTGGTTAAGCTGCGTCATCATCCTTGTGCTCAGTCAGGAAAAATCCTGTGACTAATTACAGGAAGATAGGAAATGTAAAAAAATCAGTTTGGTGGAAGGGATAAAGCAGTTGGGCAAAACATATTCTTAATTTCAAGGCCTGAATGTGGAGATCATATGATGTGTGATATTTAAGTTGCTGGTGATCTGTAATACTGTTGGAAAATTGAGCTTTTACTGTATGCTAAATACGACTCGTAATATTTCTTTTCTGTGTTTTATTTCAGTCTGCTTTTATTTTAGAATTATTTAGATGACTTTTAATTTGTGGGCTCAGAGCCTGTGTGGCAAATGTTCTGTAACTGAAACTGACCTCATTAAATCATTAATATTCAGGAGGTACCGTATATACTCGAATATAAGCCGAGTTTTTCAGCACCCAAAATATGCTGAAAAACGTCAATTTCGGCTTATATTCGAGTCAGGTCCCGCTGCCCCCCGGTATACGATGATTTCCGCACGTGTTCAGTCTCTCCCTGTGCATTCCCTGTGCAGCAAGCGAGAGAGAGACACACACGCGAGAGAGAGAGAGAGACACACACACACGCGCGTGCCCGAGAGAGAGAGACACATACACGTGCGAGAGAGAGACACACACACACGCATGAGAGAGAGACACACACACACGCGCGCAAGAGAGAGACACGCGTGCAAGAGAGAGAGAGAGACACGCGCAACAGAGAGAGACACATACACGTGCGAGAGAGAGACACACACACACGCACGAGAGAGAGACACACACACACGCGTGAGAGAGACACACACACACGCGCATGCGCGAGAGAGAGAGACACACACGCGCGAGAGAGAGAGACACACACACGCGTGAGAGAGAGAGAGACACACACGCGAGAGAGAGAGACACGCGTGCAAGAGAGAGAGAGACACACGTGCGAGAGAGAGCATGCGAGAGAGACACACGCACACACATGCGCGCGCGAGGGAGAGATATCATATTGTTTTTGTTGACCCTCTTCTCCACTTACAGAGCTAGTTTACTGTTTTTCTTTAAAATAAATACTCAAAAACATTTAACCTACTGATGTACGATACGGTACGGTACTTTTACGGTAATTTTATTGGTATTTATTTTGATTATTGAAACTTACCAGTAGCTGCTGCATTTCCCACCCTAGGCTTATACTCGAGTCAATAAGTTTTTCCAGTTTTTGTAGGTAAAATTAGGTACCTTGGCTTATAATCAGGTCGGCTTATACTCGAGTATATACGGCAGTTTCCCAAGACAGTCAAATTGTGGAAATAGATGAAATTCTGTGGTGTATGCAAAATAGATATAGACAGGAATTCTGGGAAAATAAGTATATATTGTTAAAAAGTGTCATTGTTTATTAGAATGTATATATTTAAGCTTCGGTAAAGTGACCAGTGTATGAATGCTTGTAAAAATACATAAAATGGAAGCCTTGGATTTTAAGATGAATGTGTTTAGCCAAAAGTAACTTAATCAACAATAAATAAGACCATGGGAGCGTATCACTTGTCTTAAACTTTGACTGATGTAATACCTTACATAAGGCAGGGTTTTATTGTGAAAAGGGCCAGCCAGCAAGACCCTATAAATTCATAGGATTTTAAAAAGGCACTGCCAGAGAGACATAACAACTGCCGAGAACAGGAGAAGAGAGAGAAACAACTGCCAAGGAGAAGACAACTTGGTGTGACTTTGCCACCTATAGACTGCCTCTTTCCTCCCAAACATCGCACCTGGTTTAAGAAACCAAAGACTACTGTGTGACCCTGATTTCAATCATTCAGGTTGTATGCTTTCATATGTTACATTTACACCTTGTTTCTCATTTAAATAAATATAATTAATAACTGAAATAGTTTGAGTATTGCTTTGCTAAAGTTGTCCTGCTGTTTACTGACATTTTAGCAATAACCGATGATTGTCCGTTTAGGTACTGCACTGTAATGGGTAATGATTAGCTTAGATTAGGCTTCTCTTAGTCTGTGTAGCCCTTTCAAAAATAGGCATTGGGATACGAAAGCCCGACAGGCTTTTGCTGGGGTATTCTGAAGTATTGTATACGACATGTAATTGAATGGGGTCAGGGACAGCTTGTGAGCGGAATGGCTTCTAGTCTCCGGTAAGGTATCAAAGTCGAGGTAGCTAGCCTTGGCCAGCATTGAGATATTCTTGCTTTGTATTTGAGCTTTACCTTAGAGGTTAAAGTGCCTTTCTTAGACACTTTTATAACACAAAACAAAAGCAAATGCCTTTTTTTTATTTGTAAGGGCCCAACATCAAATATTGAAGAGGGACCACCAATTTTGTGCTACACTGTGTGTGTGTCATAAATTATAATTTCCGCAGATGATCCTAAATGCCTGATGTTTTCTTTTGCTAGCTATTTTCACTCATTGTTCAATGATAATTCCTGTATGGTATGCAAACTCAGACTTGTGGTATTCAAGCTCTTTGAGTAGTTTGGGAAAAGGATGGATAATTATCCATACGCCAAAAGTGTAATATTTCAATGAATTATAAGGGGTACACACTGATTTTAAACTGTACCTTTTAAAAATGTTGTGCTCTGGGCCTTTCCTCTGCTGATGGATCTATTTAATTTTACTGATGTTCTTTTGCTTTCAAGCATCAATGCCCTTCTAATGCTGCAAACACATTTACGTTTCCTATTTGGGCTGTTGTACTGTGTCAGGGCTTTGGAGTGCACTTTTCTGCACACATAATTCTTTAAAAAGATGATTCTGACAGTCCCTGCATCTGCCTAAAATCACTGAAACAGACCAACAGCATTAACACTGGGGGCTTACTAATATGCAGTAATCCCTATTTCTCAAATGGATCAATCTACTTTTTCTTTCTTCTCTTGTTTGATTTCTTTCAGAAACATAATGGCAGAAAGGGGCATTTGTGGCTCAAAAGATCTGTTTTCCTGCTCAATATGTCTGGAAATCTTGAGTGATCCTGTCTCCATACCATGTGGACACAATTACTGTATGAAGTGTATTAACAGCTACTGGGATTCTACAGATAAGTACAGCTGTCCTCAGTGCAGAGACACCTTCACTTCAAAGCCTCCATCATCCGTAAGTGGAAGAAGTTTGAAACCACCAGGACTCTTCCTAGAGCTGGCCGGCCATCTAAACTGAGCGATCATGGGAGAAGGGCCTTAGTCAGGGAGGTGACCAAGAACCTGATGGTCACTCTGTCAGAGCTCCAGAGGTCCTCTGTGGAGAGAGGAGAACCTTCCAGAAGGACAACCATCTCTGCAGCAATCCACTAATCAGGCCTGTATGGTAGAGTGGCCAGACGGAAGCCACTCCTTAGTAAAAGGCACATGGCAGCCCGCCTGGAGTTTGCCAAAAGGCACCTGAAGGACTCTCAGACCATGAGAATGAAAATTCTCTGGTCTGATGAGACAAAGATTGAACTTTTTGGTGTGAATGCCAGGCGTCACGTTTGGAGGAAACCAGGCACCGCTCATCACCAGGCCAATACCATCCCTACAGTGAAGCATGGTGGTGGTAGCATCATGCTGTGGGGATGTTTTTCGGCGGCAGGGACTGGGAGACTAGTCAGGATAAAGGGAAAGATGACTGCAGCAATGTACAGAGACATCCTGAATGAAAACCTGCTCCAGAGCGCTCTTGACCTCAGACTGGGGCGACGGTTCATCTTTCAGCAGGACAACGACCCTAAGCACACAGCCAAGATATCAAAGGAGTGGCTTCAGGACAAGTCTGTGAATGTCCTTTAGTGGCCCAGCCAGAGCCCAGACTTGAATCCGATTGAACATCTCTGGAGAGATCTTAAAATGGCTGTGCACCGACGCTTCCCATCCAACCTGATGGAGCTTAAGAGGTGCTGCAAAGAGGAATGGGCGAAACTGGCCAAGGATAGGTGTGCCAAGCTTGTGGCATCATACTCAAAAATACTTGAGGCTGTAATTGCTGCCAAAGGTGCATCGACAAAGTATTGAGCAAAGGCTGTGAATACTTATAAAACCTCAAGTAAACTTTTTTCATGTTGTCATTATGGGGTGTTGTGTGCAGAATTCTGAGGAAAAAATGAATTTAATCCATTTTGGAATAAGGCTGTAACATAACAAAAGGTGGAAAAAGTGATGCGCTGTGAATACTTTCTGGATGCACTGTATGATCCAGTTAGGGCCATCTTAACAGCATTATAGGCCCCCGGGCAAAGTAGAGCACTGGGAACCCTGTTTTGATAGCAAAACAGAAATATACATAGGCATCAGAAAAACCATGGGCCCCTATGCTCGTCGGGCCCCCAGGCAAGTGCCCAGCGTGCCCTTGTGTTAAGACGACCGTGGATCCAGTCAGTCATCATCTATAGTTGCATAGCTGGGTTAAGTGCAGGGCTTCATCTGAAGAAGGACTCCACATAGTCATGAAAGGGAAAAGCCATCCATTTATCTATCTATCCATCTATCCATTTTTCAAAAAAAGGATTTTACAACAATTTTCATCTTTACACAAAATGCACGGTTTCTCAGAAATGATAGGTGCAACACAGCAAAACATTTTACTATACAGTGTGAAAGGTTCAGCCTGGACCACAGACAGACACAGGATACCCAAGTCCAAGAACACACTTTTAACTTCTGCTCTGTTTTACAGTACACACAGTGCATAAATCACCAAAAATACAGCTCACAGATACTCAGTCCTTTAATTTTTTTTTATTCTTTTCTGCCACCTGCACTCCTTTCTCGCAAGTTCTGTCCTCTATCTCCCGACTCCAGCTCCTTGAATGGAGTGAGGCAGCCCCTTTAATGTTGCACCCTGATGTGCTCCAGGTGCACCCTCATGAACTTCCTGCAGCACTTCCTGGTGTGGCAGAAGTGCGGAAGCACTCCATGTGCACTTGGATCCTCTTCCGGTAGCACTTCCTAGTGTGGTGGAGTGCAGCCACCCAGCTCCGAAATCATCCAGGTGCCCCCTTACGGTGGCCACAGACCCCAACCTGGTTTAGCTTGCAAGCTCCAAATCCGTGGCCGCGATGTAATCCATTGGGACTGCCCTCTTGTGCCCCGGGGAAGATATTGCCCCTCTCCCGGTCCTTCCCTTCTCTAGGGGTCCTGGTGGGGTAAGGTCCTCCGTCGTCTGCCACAACAGTTAACCAAGTCTAATGTCAAAATAGGCATCATTAACTATATAAATAGTAATAGTTCCATATAAATGACAGGCTGTCAAACAATTTTGCCTGAAACCCCTAGGTGTAAATTATATGAAAATATATGAAACTTGATTGACTGCACATATAACCAATTTTATCCGGGTCTACGACACACTGGCGACCTGTCCAAGTATTGCTCCCGTTTTATTTCTGTTGATTGCTTGGTTAAGATGCTCCGCTATCCAGCCATGGATAATCGGGTTAAGAAATTAGACGGATTGAATGATGGATGACTGTATAGCGCGTAAATTCGCTCCGGCTTTATGCCTTTTTGTCATTACATCGGAGTCAGGTAACGTCTTTACTCGACCCTGAAACCTGATACCATGTTCAGTGAAAGATCTAAGAAATTCGCCTTGCAGATGCGGAAAGAATTAGTGCAATTTGAAGACTAATGAAATAGCGAACCATTACTGCTATGATGTCATGGTTTGTGGAATACCACATTACAACAGCAAGAGCCGCTGAGCCCCCGTCCCGCCTCTCAAAGTAATCTGTGACTGTGACGTAATTGTTTAGAATGCTCAGTTGTTCGTTTTTATCAGAAGATCTGAAGTTCTAAGTCAGTCTGGTCTGGGACTCCGACAAAGAAGTATGTTTCTTTCTTTCTTTTTTTTTCTTTTTTGCCCTCATAGCCGCAACACGCGCATTGCGCTCAAAAGTGTTTTGAGGAGCAGTTGTTTGCTATGAAATGGGCGGTTACATAAGCAAGAAGATAGGGAAGGTGAAAATTTGGGACCCCGAGAGAATGAAGTTGCAAACTATCAGCGAAGACGACGTTCAGAGGGTAAAGAGACACCTTGACTCGTTGACGGATACTTTCCCACACGGGATAATCAGGCAAAGTTGAGGGGAATGTGGAAGAGGAGCCCTCGGAGATACTGACGGTTGTTAAATGTCACACCAACAATGAGGTCGATCAGCATTGTCTCACCGACCGGATGACCTCATCGCTGTGCTTCTAGCAACTGACAGCGCTTAAGGTGCTGAGAAGTACAAGCACAAGTATTCGAACACTTTCCCTCCAAAAAATTACACTAGAAATTCCAAATTGATTATTATTGGATGTTATGGGTTAGATGCGGGATTCCAACTGTATTGCATTTACGCCCTGCATTAATACCAGAAACCCGTTTCTTTTCTTTCAATGAAACTGTCCAACCCTAAAATTAAAATAATAATAATAATAATTTAAACCTTGAGAATGTATATTTCCTCCAAAAAACGAAGTGGATATTCCTGTAATACTGACGAACGGCAAGGGATAAGGTGTTTTACCTTATTTTTTAAAGTGTTTCAGTTTCTTTCTTTTCTAAGTAGCTGTAACTATTGTCCCATATATCACCCTTAGACTAAAGTTCTGCATTCTGTGCCCCAGATTAGATCCTGGCATGTGAACAACTGCATGAATAACCAATAGTTCTTAAATTCAGCCTTTAGCAAGGTATACCATACCATACCATACCATTTTTATTTGTTAAGCGCTTAAAAACACAGCATTACAACTGACCGAAGCGCTGTACAGTTAAAACAAGCAAGACTAAAAGCAAAATATTAAAAAAAAAACAAACATTAAGAGAGAATTAAAACAGAGACACTAAAAAAACAGGTCAGGGGACCCAATAAAACAGAGAAATAGCAAAAAGCAAGTGGGAATAAGACAGGTTAAGAATTAAAAGCCAATGTGAAGAAGTGCGTTTTTAGGTGTGATTTGAATGTGGTGACTGAAGTGGCTTGCCTAACCACTAAAGGTAAGGAGTTCCAGAGCTTGGGTGCACAGAAGGAAAAAGCCCTTTCACCACGAACTTTAAAATGTGCCTTGGGAACGGTTAGGAGCAGCTGATCTGCGGATCTAAGAACACGAGGGGGATTGTGACGATGGAGCAAGACACTCAAGTAGGCAGGGGCTAGACCATTTAGTGCCTTATAGGTAGTACTAGGGTGTTGTACCGTGTTAGCCATTATGAATGTAGAGAAAAGCCAAGCAAAATGACACCTTTTATTGGCTAACTAGAAAGATTACAATATGCAAGCTTTCGAGGCAACTCAGGCCCCTTCTTCAGGCAAGATGTAATCATAGGTTCCTTATAGGTTAAGAGGAGTATCTTAAAATCAATTCTGAAGCTAACCGGCAGCCAGTGTAGGGTTTTTAAAATCGGTGTAATGTGTTGGCTTCTGCTGCTTCCAGTTAAAAGTCTTGCAGCCGCATTTTGAACCAATCGGAGTCTCGAAAGAGTGGCTTTACTAATACCATATAGGCAGGAATTAGAATAGTCGAGCCGGGACGTAATGAATGCATGGATTACTGATTCCAGGAGGTGGTAAGGCAGAATTGGTTTGAGTTTGGCAATTTGCCTGAGATGGAAAAAGCAGGATTTTACTGTGCTGTTGACTTGAGCATCCATTTTCAGGACCATATCCATTTTGATTCCAAGATTGGAAACAGACGAAGTTACTGGAATGGGAAGAAAGTCGAGGCTAAGCGGTAGGGTCTGTTTGCGGTCGGGACTAAAAACAATGACCTCGGTTTTTGAATCGTTCAGGTGAAGGAAGTTTACAGCCAGCCAGTCCTTAATGTCAGATAAGCAGTCGAGAAGAGGTTTAGTGGAGTCAGTTGACTTGAGGGAGAAATAAATTTGGCAGTCATCAGCATATAGGTGATAGGAGATTGCATGTTTTCTAAAAATTGCACCTAAAGGCAGGATGTAAATGGAAAAAAGTAGTGGTCCCAAAATGGAACCCTGGGGAACACCACATGGGAGTGGGACTGATTCAGATGAAAAATCATCTAGCATGACTCTAAGAGTCCTGTTGCAGAAATATGACCTGAACCAGTCGAGGGCTAAGCCAGATACACCAGCCCAGGATTGGTATGTGGCAGCAGATTTCTCCACATGTTTAGTAAACAGCAGATATATCAAAGTTCGTGACTTAATGTTGCATTTTTTGAAATCTCCTAACTTGTTTGCTCAATTACTAAATTTAATAAACATTCTTCTTTATAGGCTCAGTAAGAATATTTTTAACTGTTCTTAGCTACACTGCCTGGAAATTCTCTGGCCCCCTTCAATGCCAAACTGTGTTAACTGGGTTTGCCAATGTGTGAGTGTGAGTTCTGGTACCTTATTTCTTCAGTAATGTTACTTATTGTGTTACTTGCTAAATAAGGCAGCATACTGGTGAAAGGCGACATCTCACAAATTGGGGAAGCCAATTTTCAATCATAGCCCCGTCATGGTCTCTGTGCAGTGTACACATTATCTTTGCATTTGTGTGGCTGTTACTTAGGGCTTTCATATTTGCTTAGGTTTTTCTCCTATGTGACAAAGATGTGTAAATGACAGACAGAAGACGGACGGACGGACATAGAGACAGACAGACAGACTGTATGTGTTATTTAGAATGAGTGAGTATGGATGTGTTTACATGTGTGTGCTGCAATTTGCTGGCATTCCCTTTCAGATTTAACTCTTGCTTTACTCTCAGTACTCTCAAGATAAGTTAGTTGGATCCTAGTTTGGATTAAGTCATGTAGAATATAGTTGAATGAGTAAATAAGTTCTCAAATTTAAATTAAAGTGAAGTAGTTGATCCTGCTTTGGCCCTGATGAATACAGGTGTATGATCACCCTGTGATCGGCTAGCTCCCTGTCCAGAGAGTGTTTTAGCCTTGGCGCCCGTTCTGTATTGAGATAGACTCTCGCTTCCTGGTTAGCTGAATAAGTGGGCTTGAAAAATTAATAGTAATAGATGGATAGATGAATGGATACCTGATCCTGTTGTGCGCATGCGTATCTGCTCTTTATCAACACTTAAAAGCGTAAAATATACAAAGAATTCGGCATCCTCCGAATACCGGTCCCAAATTATTTAAGAACTGTTTTCCTATCGAGTGGACAATATTTAGGAGCGGGAGCAATAAGGTTAGTTATAACCAGCTTACTTATTTAAAAATATAGGTTGCATATATTGTGGCGCAACTGCCACAAACGCAATCTTTTCGGCAATTATATGCATTTGCTCAGCGATAACTACAACATCTAGTTGCTCCGTGTTGAACCGTTACCACTAAGAGACGTTGCAGCTGTTGTGCTGGAATTAATACAAAATATTGGAAATACATCTTATTGTCTTGCAATAAATGTTTTTTCGCGGCTTTCAGTGTAGTATTGTCCACTCGATAGGAAAACAGTTGTTAAATAATTTGGGACCGGTATTCGGAGGATTGCCAAGAATTCAAAACATAAAATATATTTAAACGAAAACACTTGTGTATTGCATGGTAAAAATGAGAAGTACCTCAAACTTTGTTAACAAAATAAATAACTGAAAAATTTTTAAAGGAGTGAAGACGAACATCAAAAGGTTGTTTAAACAACCAATTATAAGCAAAAACAATTAATTAGGCGCCCCTAGAAGTGATTTTGAGAAGCATTGCTTTTAAGTAGTACGGTATTATTTGCCAATATATGAACTGCCGACTCTTTAACCAATTCCCTTATTAAAGTGGGACATTCTTGTGCAAGTGGTTGAAATGTGGAAGATTTTTCCTTCCTCTTAATGTTGTGGTTTGGAAACACAAATCAGTTATTAAAAGAGCATACAGCAAATGTGTACCAATTATTTCTTTATAATTCTTACTTCAGTCATTTTTATATTATATTTTATTAAACGATTTTTTTTTAACTTGACTCCTGTCTGTTTGTTTGTCTGGGTCAAATCTTGCAACTGATTTTAAACCCTCTTTCGGCGAAGCGAATTTCTTTAGATTTTGCATACGTGTTCAGAATCGACGACAATACAATAATCCCTCAAAACCGATGCAATTTCGTAACAAATTTCGTTGCAATCAATGGTTATGCGATTCCAATTAACGCACGCACAACAATGACGGAAAGAGAACAGAGGGAGATAAAGGAGCATACATGTGAGAGACGCATCGGATTGCCCCCACTTGCCTCTTCCAGTGAGTCGATTGGGTAAAAATCTGCGTGCCGACTTCACTTGTTTGCTCTTGAGAAGGAGTAGCCTTGATGATCGCGGTGAGGAATTTTTGCCGTAAACTTGCCGTTCTGTCGTCGATATTTTTTTACGCAGTGACCGATCGCTAATCCCATAAGAGCTTGAACAGAAAAATAGAGACCAAAATTTAATTCTTTTTAGTATTCGACTGACTGACTGACTTTATAATTCTGCAAAGAAGATATATTATGTAATACTTTTAAAGAACCTTCCCATTATCGGAAAATGATTATAGAAAAAAACATTTGCAAAATACTCAAAAACTAAAAAGTAAAAAATAAAATATATATAAAAAACTAAGTAAAACGATATTATTTAGTTTAGTTATAAATGCATTAAAAAGCAAAAAGTATTTTTTTTTCTTTAACCACAATCGTTGGGCGCACTTAAATTGATTAATTCAATCAATAATTAGATTAGCTACTTTCATCATAAAATATAAAAAAACAACCAACAATATTTTACTTTCCCAGCATGCTAAACAAGTTTCAAAAAATTGTCTGAATCAATTAATTTGTGTACTTATTTTATTTAGTCACATATAACCACGAAAACTGTGGTTAAAGAAAAAAAATATATTTTGCTTTTTAGTGCTTTTATAACTAAACTAAATAAAATCGTTTAACTTAAAAAATTCTATATTTTATTTAATGATAAAGCTTAGAGAGACAGCAGTTGGCACTTTATGATTAAACCGCTTCTCTTCCACAGACATGACATTCTAAAGAAACCTTGCAGCGGATCTTAAAAACAGCAGAGGCCATTATTAGGACTAAACTGCTGTGCTTGGTGTGTGGGTGTGTTTGTGTGTGTCCTGCGGTGGGTTGGCACCCTGCCCAGGATTGTTTCCTGCCTTGCGCCCTGTGTTGGCTGGGATTGGCTCCAGCAGACCCCCGTGACCCTGTGTTTGGATTCAGCGGGTTAGAAAATGGATGGATGGATGGATGGATGCCATCACTCGAACTCTTGTATAAGACTCGCTGTGTGAGAAGGGCCAAAAACATTCTCAAGGAGAAAACTCTTTGTCTGAGCTCCTCCCGTCAGGCAGACTCTTTAGGTCAATCCGTGTACGCACAAACAGACTCAAAAACAGCTTTTTCCCATCTGCCATAAACTTTCTGAACTCCGAATCTCCTCAGTCTGATATCATTTTTAATCAAACATGTTCAATAAGCTATATTGGTAATGTGTAATATACTAATGTACTACGATATAGAATATGTAATGTACTATTCATTAACAGGTGCAATAACAATTTATGCTGCTGTACTTTGAGCAATGATAATTTGCTCTGGTTACTTGATCACCTAACACTCTATACGACATATTTGGAATGATTTGATTTTTCTTTAAATGCACCTCGGGGCTGTCACAAAAAGTAATTTCGTTGTGTTACACAATGACAATAAAGCGCTTGAACTTGAACATGAACTTGAATTCATGTCTCTACTTTTAGAAAAGACTAGAATTGTGCAGCAGTTATTGGAAAAAACAACAGTCCATTTGTTTGTAAAATTTTATTTGTTTAAACTTTCTCCAGGAACAAGAGGTAAGAGAAAGAAACAAGACAGATGAGTGTAACAAGCCACACAGTTCTAATTTCACATTAGGTAATGTATTATTATTTTATCTTTTACGTGTTTTCATAGTGGGCGGCACGGTGGCGCAGTGGGTAGCGCTGCTGCCTCGCAGTTGGGACACCTGGAGACCTGGGTTCGATTCCCGGGTCCTCCCTGCGTGGAGTTTGCATGTTCTCCCCGTGTCTGCGTGGGTTTCCTCCGGGCGCTCCGGTTTCCTCCCACAGTCCAAAGACATGCAGGTTAGGTGGATTGGCGATTCTAAATTGGCCCTAGTGTGTGCTTGGTGTGTGGGTGTGTTTGTGTGTGTCCTGCGGTGGGTTGGCACCCTGCCCAGGATTGGTTCCCTGCCTTGTGCCCTGTGTTGGCTGGGATTGGCTCCAGCAGACCCCCGTGACCCTGTGTTCGGATTCAGCGGGTTGGAAAATGGATGGATGGATGTTTTCATAGTCTTGTCTTTGTCTACCCAATATTCTTCCTATTTCCTATATTTTTCCATACATACACCAGTAGGAGAGCGCTAGAACCATCCTGACAGCAGTGGAGAAAATCAAAAACCAGTTCCTCACCACCCTAAGCAAGTCGTTTTCAGGCACACACCCATTTCACTTCTATAGAGCCAATTCAGACTTAGCAATCAACCTCTTCTGTACAATTTGAAAAATTGGAGAAAGAAGAAGCACAAAGAGAAAACAAATACATTGAAAGGGCAACACTCTCTTGCATTACCAATGCACTCTCACACCCACCCACACTCATAATCTAACCCTGGCCATTTTTGAATAGCCAATAACACTTAACAACACATCTTTCTGGAGCCGCACGGAATGCTGGGGTATCTAGAGGAAAAGATACAGAGAGAATGTGAGATTCAAACCCAGGACCCATGAAGCATCAAGTAGGTTGGGTGCGTGGAATTATGGTGTTGGCACTAAAGGTTGATCCTGCCATCCACAGTCTTCAACAGAAATCGAGATTCATTAGATCAGGTTACGTTTTCCCAGTCTTCAACTGTTCAGTTTTGATGAGCTTATGCTCAAAGCAGTCTCATCTTTCTCTTCTTGGCTGACAGGAATGAAACCTGATAAGCCCATCCTACTCAAGGTTCAACATGTTGTGGATTCTGAGATGCTTTTGTGCTCCCCACAATTGTACAGAGAGGTCATCTGAGTGACTGTAACTTTTCTGTCAGAGTGAACCAGTCTGGCGATTCTCATCCTACATTTGTCATCAAAAGGACATTTCAATCTGCAAAAACTGGCCCTTGATGGATTGTTTTGTCATTCTGAGTGAACTCTTTGTGTGTAAAAATCCCAGGAGATCAGCAGTTAGAGAAGAACTCAGACCAGTCTGTCTCACACCAACAATCATGCCACAGTCAAAATCTCTGAAATCACATTTCTTTCCCATTCTGATGGTTTATGTGAAGCTCCTGACCAGCATCTCCATGACTTTATACATTGTGCTGCTTCCACATGATTGACTTATTAGATAACTGCATGCATAAACTGATTTACAGGTGTTCCTAATAATTTGTTCAGTGACTGCATATATACTGTAAATAGTATAAGTAAGTAGAAGTCTAAGTACTGTATATTATATTGCTTAGATTTCAACCCATTATAGACTTTGGTAAAAATGCTGTGTTTAACTCATATACATCTGGAGATACGACTGATTTACTTTTATTATTTTTGCAATCCTCAGAGGGAGTCAATAGGAGTGGCCAGTGTGGCGTGGTCTCTGCTAAGTCTGGTGCTGGTGGTGAAAATGAACCATGCAGTGAATGGAGTTCAGATTTATGTGGTGTTCGTGGTAAGAAATAGTACAGTAATAATCTGCTGCTCTTTACTGCATCATTCTGCTTTTCGCTCTTGTGGAACTTTCCTTACCAGGCAACATAAATCATATATCACAAGAAAGATGTTCTTCTTTTAGAATGGAGAAGCTTACTGAATGACTATGATGTGGAGTCACTACTGGGCACAGGTGGATTTGGTGAAGTGTACGCGGCAAGACGAAAGAGGGATGCCTTACCAGTAAAATGATTTTCTTTACTCATCTATTTGCAGGTTCTGGGTTAAAAAGTAGGAAGTTTTGCCTTCTGTCTTAAAGTGTGAATATGTTCAAAATATAGATACTGTCTTAAGCATTCATGTGATGAAATATGTGCAAATCGGACCCAAGCATACCAAAACGTTTCAAGTTGTTAGGTAAGGTGAGTGTTCGTTAAGTACTGTATGTGTTCACACAAACAATGGACAAATATACAAATATTGCATACATTGATAGCTATGTAGGTTATCAGATTAATACATGGGTTTTCTCTTACAGAATCTATTCATTAACAGACAAGTTTATTATTTTGGAAGTGTGGGTTATTTTTCATAATTGTAATATATTGTTCATTCATTTGAACAGCAGCTCTGCCCTCTGCTAGCTTCACTTGCCAACCCCCAGGCGGGTGCTACGCACAAGCCACTTCTCGGCTCTGACGCTTGCGTATGGGGAAGTGGATGTACAATTTAAACAGATTGTTATTTTCATGGGAATTGTTACATATGCATAATAGAACTAACTATTTTACATTACAGCGAGTAATTAACCATTGTAAAAAATAGTACAACATAATAAATTGAAAGAGAATTATGTTTCATGTTGAGCTAGAGTTATTCGATGGATGTTATACGTTTTCATTTTGTTTGGCTTTGAAATTGACATGCAAATACTTTATAAACTTACACTTTTACTGTAAAACTTCAGTAAAAATAATATTTGGAATTAACTTTTCATCAATATCGCACTGAATTTTGATTCCATGTTTGGACTTACATCGTGACAACGCAACGTATAACTGCTCATGAGTGAATATCGTTTCTTTCTCTCTAATAAATAAACTGACTTTTTTGAATGTTTTTCCCTATGATTTGTTAATTGTCATAGCAAAACCTATTCTAACAGGAAACAGTAAACGTTTTAATACTAATGGCCTATCAAGTTCTCCTTTAGGGTCTAATGTTATCCCCTGAAGATGTACTACATTACCTTTCTTGTTGCCTGTTAAAATTTTATATGTCAGAATTGTTCGACCAATTTTGAATGCAACTAATCTTGTCCTATTGCATAGTCCATCACTCATACATAAATTACACAATAACATCTATATATATAAAATCCTGGTATGTGTCCAGGTGTCCGTGTGTGGGTGTCTTCTGGTGAAGTGCGCATGCGCGTGGCACGGTGCGATGCGCGATATTACTGTCAGAGAAAGTTAGAGGCATTTTACGGAAATACAAACCAGTATTACTGTGAGAGGAAATTAAAGGTACACAATACAGTGATGCATATTACAGCCACATACAAGCCAGTATTACTGTCAGAGGAGATTAAAGGCATATTACCGACGCGCACGCCTGTATTACCGCCAGAGAAAATTAAAGGTATATTACAGACGTACAAGCCAGCAGA
This sequence comes from Erpetoichthys calabaricus, assembly GCF_900747795.2. Lineage (NCBI taxonomy): Eukaryota > Metazoa > Chordata > Cladistia > Polypteriformes > Polypteridae > Erpetoichthys > Erpetoichthys calabaricus. The sequence goes on along the minus strand of NC_041405.2, from coordinate 27,960,435 downwards.
CGTATAAGATGGTATCCTTCAATAAGGGTGCGCACAAAAAGTCGAGCCTCAAAAGGGCGGCCTCAATTGGACGCAGCGAATAAAGGTGAGCATAAATAAAGATCTGCACCTTTGTTGCTCTTCACATATTCCAGAGCCATTTGAACTAAATTATCTACGAACGCCTTTATTCGCCGAGCTCAATTGAGGTCGCCCTTTTGAAGCTCGCCTTTTTGTGCGCGCCCTTATTGAATAGAGCCGTACAAGGCAGTATTACTATCACAGAAAATTAAAGACACACAATACACGGCGGCAGCCCACGAAGAACGGTCAGCTCAGCAAGTAAACATCAACAAAAGAAAGGCTGAAAGAAAGAAAAATACGACCAACAAAAAGAATGAGGTCAAAGTCCCTTGCCATTTAATATAGACTCTTCCTACTAATGTTTATGCACTACTGTTCTAGCGCCCGTTATTGTAACGGGCTAAATGACTAGTTACAATATATCCTTCTTTCAACAGTAATTCGGCCGGTGGAAGACCGGACGGTGTTAACGGTTGTAGATATTCTATCAGATATTGTAAGTTGATGTTTTCATCTTCTGCACCATCACCACCAACTGTTTCAGCATAGTCTATTGATACACATTTAACCGATTTGCCATGTAATTGATTGACAGTTTTCTCATTAAGCCATTTGAATTTATCGTTTCTTATGTTGATAACCCTTCGGGATGAAATTCTTCAATAAGACTTGGACATAATAAGTCTTCTTTTATTGGGAACTTAAAGTGAGGAAAACGTAAACATTTATAAGAGCTGAAAGTGCAGGATCTGTGTCTGACAAAAACATTCACATGATTGAGAGGTGAGAGGACAGTGGCCGTGGGTCGTTAACCAGAAATGGTTGAGAGGAGGGCAGGACTTGAAAAAATCTCTTGGCAATAGTCTCGTCTCAAGACTTTCTTTTATAATAGAGAGATGTGTGTATAAGTTCAAAAAATATACACAAATGAAAAGCTGCATTATGTCCTATAGGTCCATTTGAAAGTGCAAAATGGTTATGTATATTGATTCATGTATGAAGATTTCAAAACATATCAGAAAAGTATCTAATCGTATAATTCTTAGTATCATGACAAATGTCAGAAAACATCAATAAGGAGTAGCAACTGATTAAAGATGAGAAGAGTCTGGAGAGACAGACAGAGGAGACTTTACAGTCAGTTACTGTCTCATAGCTGGCAAATGTTAGCACACATGTTGAAAATTTAAAATAACATTCATTTGTTGTAACAAATGGCCTTACTGCTGTTTGTCCATGGAAAGCACAGACTTATCCGACAGTAAGCTTGCTTGGTCATGTGAAGCTGCCATTAATGCTACTAGTGGGGACAATTTTCCAGTCATTATTAATCATAGAGTTTTGGAGACATGTTTCCATTGTCCATCCATCCATTTTCCAACCCGCTGAATCCGAACATAGGGTCACGGGGGTCTGCTGGAGCCAATCCCAGCCAACACAGGGCACAAGGCAGGAACCAATCCTGGGCAGGGTGCCAACCCACTGCAGGACACACACAAACACACCAGGGCCAATTTAGAATCGCCAATCCACCTAACCAGCATGTCTTTGGACTGTGGGAGGAAACCGGAGCGCCCGGAGGAAACCCACGCAGACACGGGGAGAACATGTAAACTCCACGCAGGGAGGCGAACCCAGGTCCCCAGGTCTCCAAACTGTGAGGCAGCAGCGCTACCCACTGCGCCACCGTGCCGCCCTCTTTTTCCATTGTCTGAAGTGAAAATATTCAACCCTGAAAGACCAAATATATAGGTTTTATTAGAGTAGATGTGTTAGTGATTTTGTCAACTGCAGCATTGCCTATCGTTAATGTCTCACAGCTCCCATCTCCACTGGGCCTAAAAAGCAGAATATTAAAATAAAGCCATATCTGAAACTGGCATATAAAAAGAAAAGATAACAATGGTCCAAAAGAAGACAAACATTGGACAGAAGATGAGTAGAAAAGTATATTTTGGTCAGCAACCTGGAGTTGTCTTTCCTCTGTTGCAGATGACACTGATATTTGCCACTGGTATTTAATGAAGAAAGCAACTGAGGAGTTTTAAAGTGTTTTCTGTTTCTCTCTTCTCAAACTACACACTCTGATGTCCTTATCCTCTTCTGCAGTTGTGCATCATGTGGGCCTTCCGCTTCTTCTTCTATCCTGGTTACGGCCAGTTCACCCTTTCCTCAAGACATCTGTAGACATCTTTGTATGAAATCTTCAGTTTGATTACATGGAATAACCATCATTTTCCACAAAAATAGGCTCGAGAAACCTGTTTTATTTTGGCAAGTTTTGAATGCAGAACAGAACTTGAGGAATGCCATCCATCCATCCATCCATTATCCAACCCGCTGAATCCGAACACAGGGTCACGGGGGTCTGCTGGAGCCAATCCCAGCCAACACAGGGCACAAGGCAGGAACCAATCCCGGGCAGGGTGCCAACCCACCGCAGGACACACACAAACACACCAAGCACACACCAAGCACAATTTAGAATCACCAATCCACCTAACCTGCATGTCTTTGGACTGTGGGAGGAAACCGGAGCGCCCGGAGGAAACCCACGCAGACATGGGGAGAACATGCAAACTCCACGCAGGGAGGACCCAGGAAGCGAACCCAGATCCCCAGGTCTCCCAACTGCGAGGCAGCAGCGCTACCCACTGCGCCACCATGCCGCCCTGAGGAATGCCAGTACCTTGCAAATCAAGTGAACGGAATAACCATTTTCAGCAGTGCTAATGCAATTACATAGGTTTCTCTAATAACCAATTAGCATTTATACATGTTGAATTAGGGATAATGTGAGGGAGTTGACCAATAGGACACTGAAGGAATAACTGCTGAAAATGGGGCTTTGCAGTCATACATGACTAATAAGTGAAAAGTCAGTCATTTCAAGCAGTGATCATAAGCAACACTAACAATGTTCTTGGCTGTATTTTTAAGTCAAAACTTTTGGCTGGTACTGTATGCCTGTGCCGTATATTCTCCAGCAGTCATTTCAGTTTATGACCAATTACAATTACAATGTTAAATGGCTATGATTATTGCCCTCACCAGTTATGGTGTACAATCCATACTTCACTATAAACACTGTACATTTTGTGTCTGTTTCATCTATTTATTTCCACATTCTATCCTCACTGTTAGAAGGCAATAGTTCCACATCCGACAACAGTGGGAACAAGTCGGACAAATCCACATAATGGAACAAAGGGGTTCATGACTGAGTCCACTCAGACATGGCACACACTTGCCTAAATGTACAGTGGGCAGTATAAAGATGTCAATTAATCAGACGTGCATGTCTGAACTGTGGAAGGAAAATCTCACATACAGCTAGAAAACACTTAGGATCCAACCTTAATTAATCATCAAAAAATCAAAATGGACTTTATGTAACAATGTGGACAATGTAAAATACAACTGCAAATTGGATCATCCATCCATCCTCCAACCTGCTATATCCTAAATACAGGGTCACGGGGGTCTGCTGGAGCCAATCCCAGCCAACAAGGCAGGAAACAAACCTGGGCAGGGCGCCAGCCAGCCCACCGCAGGGTGCGCACACACACACACACACACACACACACACACACTAGAGACAATTTAGAATCGCAATGCACCTAACCTGCATGTCTTTAGACTGTGGGAGGAAACCCACGCAGACACGGGGAGAACATGCAAACTCCAAGCAGGGAGGACCCGGGAAGCGAACCCAGGTCTCCTAACTGCAAGGCAGCAGCGCTACTCACTGCACCACCGTGCCGCCCCAAATTGGATCATTAAAGCAAATGAATAAAAACAATGAAACACAGAGTACACAAACTCAAAAGTTAAAGTTTCAAACTCTGCTGTTTTTCTGCTCCAGGTGGCCATTAAAGCCATGAGTATTAAGGCAGTTGCAGAATGGATCCAGCTTGTAAGTAAAAATAACAGAAAAATATAAATAACTTTTGAAACAGTCATAATTTCTCTTGATAAACTTGTCAGCTTTACGTTGTCTCCCTCTGCTTTCTGCTACAGCCCGGAGAGCAGCAGTTGATTCCAATTGAAATTGCGTTAATGAAAATGGTGTGCAAGGCCCCTGTATCCCCAGGCATCATCCAGCTCATAGACTGGAGTGTTAGCCACAGTGAAGTGGTGTTGATCCTTGAGCATCCAGAGCCCTGCCTTAATCTGCTAGATTTCCTCTCCAAGCGCAAGAAATTCCTTGGAGAGCGACTAGCACGACGGATCTTTCTACAGGTTGTGGAAGCCCTCCAGCACTGCCAAGCCAGGGGTGTCTTCCACAGGGATGTAAAGGTAGATAATGTCCTTATCCAGAGTTTTACACACCAAATTAAACTCATTGACTTTGGCTGTGGAGCATTGCTGCAGGAGGATGAATACACCAGTTACAGAGGTAAGGCGAAGAGTCAGTTTGAAACGTCTTTGGATTTTATCCTACAAAAAATTAGTTTGATGGTTATGAATTTCACCTGCTGTTTTGTTTATGACACTGAGTGGATTTATTTAATCTTTTCTTTTTTTTACATTGAGAAAACGTATGTTTTTGTGTGTTTTTCCAGGTCAGGTGAAATAAATTCGGTTGATGCTTATCATGAAACCACTATATATGTTACACTACTGTATGTAAGTTAAATAAATGATGGTCAAACTATGCTAGTAAAATAATAGTATATCTTTTCTATTTGTTGTTAAAATTATGAAAATCAGATTAGAAATTTTAGAATTATAAAGGTTGTGATAATGGATTGATATCTTTCATAATTATTGTTCTGGCATTCTGTCCTGTGGTTGATTTCCTTCTTGTATGTGATCCTTCCAGAATGTGTGTCTACCCTCTAATAAGCATTTATTTAAAGGAGGGGTCACACCAACTAGGCAGTCCCAGTAAAGTCACAGGTAGGCCACAAAATTACCAAAAATAATTACAAAATAGCAGCAAGATATGCAAACATTAACAATGTATAAAGTAGCCTGCTTCATCAATATTCAAAACATGTTACATATACCCTGCAATAGCTGTCAGTTTTTATAAAGACCCTCTTTAATGTGCATTTCATATATAGTTTCTATCTATCTATCTATCTATCTATCTATCTATCTGTCTGTCTGTCTGTCTGTCTGTCTGTCTGTCTGTCTGTCTGTCTGTCTGTCTGTCGGTCGGTCGGTCGGTCGGTCGGTCGGTCGGTCGGTCGGTCGGTCGGTCGGTCGGTCGGTCTGTCTGTCTGTGTCTGTCTGTCTGTCTGTCTGTCTGTCTGTCTGTCTGTCTGTCTGTCTGTCTGTCTGTCTGTCTGTCTGTCTGTCTGTCTGTCTGTCTGTCTGTCTGTCTGTCTGTCTGTCTGTCTGTCCCTGTACTTGACAAAACCAGCTTTATTCAGCTAGAAACAGGAACAGCATAGTTTTTTATTGTAGCAGGATCTACCACTCTCCTATGCACAGGCACAGAAGTCAGGCAGGGTCTTGGTCAGGTTAGTGGCCAAGTTATACTGTTCCCTGCATTTATAATGTTTCTTGCATCACCCATTGACGACAGACGTTTATAGCGTGACTGCGATTGGCTCGGATTTGCTTCCGCGGCGAGCCACTGCAGTGCTAGGAGCCTGCGGTTGCATAAGCAACAGATAAGCTGTCCACTACAGACTCGGCATATATATATATATAGATCCAAAAACATTCTTTTAGCTTAAGGGTGAATCACATTGTCAAGGACATCAGTAGAAAATGAAGGCAAGTCCATTTAAGACTGAAGCCACTAAGCACTTCTTTATGCAAAGACTTGTGGGACTTGAGCAAACTACCGACATATGGAGTTGAAGCAGAAACATTGACAACCTTTAAGAACAATCTGGATGAGATATTGGGACAGCTTAGCTATTAACTAAACAAACAGGCTTAATGGACTGGATGATGGACTCTTTTGTCAAATTTCTTATGTCATTATGTTTCAAACTCCACCAAAAAAAAAAAAAAACCCAAAACAATAAATATGTAGGCACTTAAAAATACAGAAAAAAAAATACAAATATATCTTAATTTCCTATAAGTGCAAATTTGACACTACTGCTCTTTTCTAAATGCAAAATAAAAGGACAAATGAGTCTGCTAATTAAACAATGAGACCAGTTAAAGGTAACAGTGACTGACTGATTGAGAAAGTGGTTGGAACAAAAAACAAAATAAAACACCTGCAGCCACAGGGGGCCCGCCGAGACTGAGCTTTGAGAACAACTACTTTAGACGGAATTCACAAGAACACACTATTACTGAGTGGGATTTGACTCTTACTCATTCATTCAATATCTTAAACCACAAAGACTCATTCAGAGTTGCAGTAAGCTGGAGCCTATCCTTGTGACACTGTGAGCAGGATATTCATCAAGTCCAGATTTTGGCACTATACTATTAAAAGTAATGTTTTGTAACGGTACTTTTTGGTTCTCTATTTGGGTGTGTGGTTCCTCATTGAACCATTGCTGGACCAAGCACCGTTACAGTCTTGAGGAAGGTTGTTTGCATATGTTCTTTGAAAAATATCCTAATTTGCAGAAAAAAAGCTGGAAGGCTACCTAGCAGGGCACCTACAGAATAAGAAAACTTGGACTTAGGTTGTGTCATTGTAAATCAGCAAGAGTCCTGATAAAATCATGAGCTATTGGTGTTTCACAGATCTGTTAACCATCTATTCATGTATTTTTTACTGTATGGAGCCCATTACGGATCTTTTTTTATTGGATGTTATTGATTTTATTAAAATCAAATAACATTCCATACAAATAACTCAAGTTTTACAAAAAAAAAGGTTTGAAACAAATCAACCCCCACCCCTGAGAAAGAGAGCTAGGCCAGCAGAGTAAAACTTAAAGCTAGTAAACAAATAAGTAAATAGATGAATTAATAAATGAATAAAGATAAATGGAGTAAAAGAGGGGAGAGAACCTGCATCCTCGATTTAAATGCTTATTCTAAAATGTTATTGATTAGATCCTGTCATGTTTTGTACAAATCCTCTAAGTGATATAGTATATAACCTCAGTTACACACTGACTTAAAATAGGAGAGTTAGAATTCTTGCCAGTAGTGTAGTAAAGGCAATCACAGTGTGTTTGTCCTTCTCCACTTTAAGCCCATCTGGGAGTACCCCAAACACAGCTGTTAGTGGACTAGGAGAGATTGTGACACCAAGGCTGTCTGAAAGGCATTTAAAGGTTTTGGTCCAGAATGATGTTAATTTGGTGCAGGTCCAAAACATGTGGCTCAGTGAGGCTGGAACTTGATTGCAATGTTCGCAGGTTGGATCTTGCCCTGGAAACATTTTGGACAATTGTAAACGAGAGAGATATGCTCAATATATCATTTTGAGTTGAATAATTCTATGTTTGCGCATCTGAAGCTCAAGTGAACTCTGTGCATTGCTACATTTCACTCCTTTTCTGAGATATTGAGTGAGAGATCCTTTTCCCACTGTATTCTTGGATCTTTGAATGGAAGGAACTGTAAAATGGTTTTATATATTATGGATCTAAATCAAGTTTTTTTTTTTTTTGGAACCTTTATGTGGATGGGTCTTTTGAGAACCAAAAATGCTTCTTGTATGGCATGGCATTGCTCTGAAGAACAACTTCGACACCTTTATTTTTAAGAGTGAAGTCCATCACATGGCACTCTTCTATAAATCACCCACACTCACTTATATATTCTTCCCCTATCACAGATTCTTAACTCTTTTAAGGACATCTTGTATCATCTATATGCAGATGATATACAGCTTTATTTTTCATTTAAGCCTAACCAGATTAATACTTTGATCACTTTGGTTGATTGTCTGTCTCAGGTTTACGACCGGCTCAGTAGTAATTACCTGCAGTTGAATTCAGAAAAAACTGAGGTGCTAATTGTTGCTCCTCCTGTTCTTCATTCTGAGATCAGTTTAAAATTATCTTCTGTTTCTCCTGTTATTAAGTCGAGTTTACATAACCTTGGGGTTATTTTTGACCAGTCCCTGACACTTGATGAATATGTAAGGTCAGTCAGCCGCTCGTTTCTTTCATTTAAGAAATCTCTCAAAACTAAGAAATGTTGTTTCAAAATCAGAATTGGAGATGCTTGTTCATTCTGTTATTTCCTCACGGCTTGATTACTGTAAAGCTCTCTTTACAGGTTTGAGCAAGTCCTCTCTCTCATGCTTTCAGTTAGTTCAAAACGCAGCTGCCAGGCTCCTAACTCGTGCTAGCCGGAGTGATCATATCACCCCCATTTTGTACACACTGCACTGGCTCCCAGTGTTTTATAGAATTCATTTTAAAGTTTTGGTACTTACTTTCAGAGAGTACCTAACCAGCCTGCTCCAATGCCATACAGCTTGCCATACTCTAAGATCTTGGCAACAAGGCCTTCTTGTTGTCCCACAAAACCTGTGGGGATCGTGCCTTTCAGTCTGTGGCACCAAGACTATGGAATAGCCTGTCTTGTGGTCTGCATGGAGTCGAGTCTGTTGATTCTTTTAAAAAACAACTAAAAACATTTCTTTTTAAACAAGCTTTTAATCAGTGCTGAATAGTTCTAGTTTGTTTATTTATTGTTTTTATTGGTTTTGTTTATATTTTGTTTTAACTGTTGTATTTGTACTGTATTTACTGTTCAGCGCTCTGTGACCTTTTGTCTGTGAAGGGCGCTATATAAATAAACTACTACTACTACTACACTCACTCAAAATGAACTTGTTGAGCAACCTCATGATTTTTTTTCTTCATTTAAATGTAGGAGAAAGTGCTACAGCAGGGGTTTTCAATCACAGTCCTGGAGGACCGCAGTGGCTGCAGGTTTTTGTTCCAGCCCCGTTGCTTAATTAGAAAGCAATTCTTGTCAATAATTTAATTTCATGGCTTGTTAGTGCTTTAACTCTGCCATGTCAGGTCATTCTCATATCCTAGATTTTCTTCCCCTTTCTAAGGATATCAACCAAATTATTTGAAGTCTAAAATGGATGAATAATTCTCAATCCTTCACTTTTTTCTCTTCACTTTCCTTCCAAGTATTTAATTAAACCAAACAGTGCATGATAAATCCCCACAGGTGTAAATGGGAACAAGCTAAATGGAGAAATGCTGATCTCTTTTGTCATTCGCATGTTATTGATAATTAGGAGCAATTAAAAACTAAATGAATACAGCTGTTTAAGACTAAAATAATCAATAAGGGTTCAAAATCTTAATGAGCGAAACAACTAAAGTGAAGCAGATGTGTTACTTGAGCAATAAGTGCTTCTTAATAAGCAATTGGGTTGGAGCAAAAATCTGCAGCCATTGTTGCCCTCCAGGACCATGACTGAGGACCCCTGTGCTACAGTGTTGTGACATTTCTAAAGTTTACACATTTTACACATCCTTGAACACAGTCTGATTATTTACAGCATGATGACTGTCAGTTGTTTTATGTTTATTTGCCACCGTGTCTGTTTTTCTATTCTTTCATAGCATTTCTGACTTCTGAATGTGGTATGAAAAGATTATTGTCAATATACTATCCTGAGACTTGAGAACTCAAAATCAGTTAATGAGTTCTTCCAATTTTTTAAATGCCTTTATCATAGAATTTACCCTAAAAGTTAGTTTAAAAAAGGTTCATATAATAGTTACAGAAAATTAAAAGGTCTACAAGTTATGGCAGAAAAACTTTTGTGATTTGCAACTCCAGGCACACGAAAATATGCTCCTCCAGAGTGGTTCACTAAAAGGCGTTACCTCGCTGAACCTGCCACAGTATGGTCTCTTGGTATTCTGCTCTACATGCTGCTGTATGGGTCCATACCTTTTGAGAAGAAAGAAGAGACCATTAAGGGGAAGGTCAAGTTTCACAGAAAAGTCTCCAGAGGTGATTTAGGAAGGAAACCTGTCATTCACATATGGGATAAAAATCTAAGTATTGTCTAACCTTTTGGCTCTTTATTTGACAGAGTGTTGGAATCTGATTAGGAGGTGCCTCTCTCTCCATCCAGCTGATCGCCCTTCCCTGACAGACATCCTCGGACATTCTTGGCTTACATGAGAGTTAAATTGCAATCTTTTCCAGCTTGACATCTGTAGGAAGAAATTCCAGTGAAATAGTAGCATGCGATTTATCAGTCCATTTCTGCGTGATGGGGCCGTAAATGTGCAAGAGATGAACAGTGCAAAAGATAGACTGCAAATGTCCAAATCATTCAACAAGTAAAAAAACAAGGTGTCCTTCTGGGATTGATAATGTCTGCCAGTAAGTAATAATTTGTTTTATGTGTTCAATGTCTAGTGCTCTTATAGGATCAAATCAATAAACATCTAGCTGTTTTTTTGGGAATCAAAATGCATGGTTGAGGGTCTTATATGGAAGAGGGAGACAACTCGTGTGCTTCTGCACACAATAAAATGTCTTTCCCTTTAACTTCCATCTCATTTGACTCCATGCAGTCAAATAATATGACTGTGATCTGATTAGAAACACTTTTGTACATAAACATACTACCCTTGGATTTTCTTCATTCAACAGATTTTCAAAGCACCTGTTCCATCTCTTCTTGATCCTATTATGCTCATTTAAGACCACACCCTGCTCATCTTTCTTCTGTTTTATCTGACTAGTCTCCATAATTCTAAAAATCATGCTCTCTAACTCTTTTGTCTCCAGGTTTTCATACACCTCCTCCAAAGCTTGTGTCATGGTTCTTGTCTCTACATTTCTGCATCTTCCTTCTTCCCTGATTGGTACCATTTCTTCTTTGCCTCCTTCTTAGCTTTTACCAGCAACCATGCGATTCTCGAAAGAATCGCAAATCCAAGACTGGCAATCACTTTCTGTTTCCTTCGATATTTGTAGGGATGAAATATCATGGAGGGTGGGTGCGTCCACAGTGCCACTCACAGTATGGCTGCAACGTTGACGTACGATTCTGCTAGTCATGAGGCGTGTTTCAGAAGCGCGTTGTAGGCACCTTTGCGTATTATTTTTATCCATGCAGTCTCGCTTTTGGCAGCGGTGGTAGTGTGAACGACTTGCCTGTTGCCTCTGGCATCTGTGCATATATACTGTACAACCCGGCGTGCACACTGCACTCATAATAACCGCTTTTACAGCAGGGTGATCTACCACGTCCGCATCACGATTTATGTACTCCATCAGCGACTTGTAGTTATCGGCCCTTAGTGCAGGTTGGTTGTTTTTAATCCATTGGAGATCATGTGATTGTGCTCGAACGTAAACATCACCTATGTATTGTTGAGTTAGCTTTACTGCATTGATTAATGGATTAAACACGTCTCTCACTGAGAGTCTGTAGGACAAATATTCTTTCATTGATACCCGTGATCTTTTCTGTGCTTGATTTGTTTTATATCTGCAAATTCTAGCACTCCATCCTTCCTGGCCAGTTGGAAACAAAATGGGGTATGTCAAAGTATCAAGTTTAGGTTGGTTGGTTCCATCAGGACGTAAATGCATAACAATATCGGGGTGAAACGGAGGCTCACTGTCTTTACTTTGAGACACAATTGCCACTTCATTAACGATGGGAACATTGTATCGTCTCGGATCCTCTTCTTTGTCCTTTATTAGCACTACGGCAATTTTAGTTGGTGCCACACCGTCTGCCCCTGCTTTTGTATTGGCTTCTTTTTCAACCTCATGTAGCATTTTTATAGAGTTTGCTAATGGGCAATTGTTTATGACTTCAGCTACGTTTCTCATTATTAGCGTCATCTAGATCTAACACGTACATTTGGGCACATTTGCGGTGGTAATTTGGTTCAGGGTGCACTGTTCCAATCCGATGCAATATTTGTCCACACACGCGAAAGCAGTATGGGCCATTCCCAGGTGGTGGCTTGATATTTACCCTGGTAGATGCAAAGGCAAATGAACTATTGTAGGATCTAATGCATTCCATAAAGCTTTTAGTTATCCAAAGGAGGCAGCTTAACTTGACCTTTTTGACAACAACGTGTAGCCTTTCTGCAGTTTCTTTTTGGATCTGTGCCTCTCTTGCATGTAGTGTTTCAGAATTGCGTTGTAGGTGCTTTCATTCATTGTTTTCATCCATACGGGCTTTGTTTTGTGTTTCATTTTGGAGCCGTGACTTCTTTGCTTCTGGTGTTTGTAAGGCGCGTTGTAGGAGCCTCCGTTTATTGTTTTTATCCATACGGTCTCGTTTTTGTTTCTCTGTTACTGAATTACCATTATGTGATTCAAACATGCCACACAGACTGCTGGCACAGTGGATTAGAGCAAGTTTAGTTTACAGGTTGTGTTGTTTGGGCGCCACCTACTGACTCTGGGAAACCGCTGCGTTTGACTCTGGGGCACTGCGGCGCAGTGCGCATGCGCTTCGGTGCATCCACCGTGCATAAATTAAACTGGCGTTTAGTAATATAGATTACATCCTGCATCTCTCTGTTTCATTGCCATGTCTTTTTGTCCTCAGGTGGGCTTCTTCTTGTCATCCTACCCAACAGTTCACCTATTTTTAATACAACTTTGCTATTTTTCTCCCATCATTCCTTCACACACTTAAATGACTAAATTGAATTTAAAACATTCTCCCTAAAACAGTCCCTAAACCATTTCTCTTTTAGTCTACACCACTTTAACATGTGGTGCGGCTTGCTCTGGTTTTATTTTCCTGCTGATTCTGATCTCCCAGTTCAACACCACCACTTTATTTTCCACTGTCACACGTTCCCCAATTCAAATTTAAATGAGATCTTCTACACATTACAAAGTCTATTTGGCTTTCCCTTCCTTCATTACTGTAAGTCACAAGCTGATTTACTTTCTTTTCAAAAAATCATGTTAACTATTACCAGATCATATTCTATAGCAAAATCTATTATCTTTTCCCCTCCCACATTTTTCTACCCTAATCCCCACCCTACATGAACTCTCTCTATCATCACTATACTCTTTCCCACATGCCATTTAGATCACCACCAACAATCACCTTTTCTCCCTTTTTGTACTGCTCTAAGCTCACTACAAGCTCATCACACTACAAGCTCATTCACTTGTGCCCAGAAAATGTCCTTCTCCTCTTTCTCACAGGCTACTTTGGACACCAGTATTTTGACCCTGGGGGTCCTAGTGAATTTCTTTCCTGTCTGCTACAGTTTGCACATCAGTGTCACCTGCCAGCTCAGAACAAGTGAAATATCCAAACAGACTGAAACAGGACTAGCAGACGAAAGATCTTAACGTTATATACTCAGGCGATGTTGCATGTTGTTTCTATCTAGTGTGATATAAAAAGGAGTATTGTGAAGTTTGGAGGGGACAGTTAGATGAGGCTTGATCAAGAGTGAAAATGCAGCATAATATAAAAGGAGAATCAAAGGGTTGTTGTTTAACACCTGCTTTTATGCATATTTTAAACATTATAAACTGTCCACCTTGAACTACGACGATGAGTCAGACATGACATCATTCATGGTTACAACCCAGCATGGCGTTACTGCAATTATGGAATCCAATCTGAGCCAAAAGAACAAATTGTCAGCTCATAAGAGAAGAGACATTGATAAAGAGGCAGCATGGATGATGGATGGGACAGGATAACAACATCGTCACCATTTAAAAAACACATAAACTTTTGCTCTCTTTCCTTAACCCAGTCTCACAAATATTCCTGTGCAACGGTGGAGTAGTTTAGCTAGTTGTCTATACTCTTGGATTTTAACATCATAGTTGCATGGCAGCCTCTTTAGAGAATGTTACTAAGTAATACCATAATGTTCTATTTATCGAGAGGAGTCAGATGAGGTGGCTCGGGCATCTGATCAGGATGCTTCCTGGACACCTCCCTGGTGAGGTGTTCCGGGCACGTCTAACCGGGAGGAGGCCCCGGGGAAGACCCAGGACACGCTGGAGGGACTATGTCTCTCAGCTGGCCTGGGAACGCCTTGGGATTCTCCCGGAAGAGCTAGAAGAGGTGGCCGGGGAGAGGGAAGTCTGGGCATCTCTGCTCAAGCTGCTGCCCCCGCGACCCGACCTCGGATAAGCGGAAGAGAATGGATGGATGGATGGATATTTATAATTACCACAAAACACAAATTAAATGAAGATGGCTGAGAGAACATCAGAAACTCCAATTGCCTTGGGCATTTCTGTTCAGTCCTTCTACATAAAAATATCCATGCAAATTTAAAAAACTATTATTGCAGAAAGTAACATCTAAGTGTCAATACAACTCTCATATTTTTCAAAGATTGCTTTTATGCAAGTAGTAAATTATGATTAACCGTGGCCACTAAACTGGACTTCATACATCCTAGTTATATCACAACCGCTAGATTTTGTGGATTTTGGTAAGAATGCTTCTTCTGTATTGACATTTTCTCTGTTAAACAATTCTCTTATAGTTAATGATTTTAATAAATTGTATTTATTTTTTGCATATTGGACTTATTTTTTTGACTATGTTTCTTTATAATTACTTTTTTTCTAGACCTCAAGCACAGCAAGCGAAAGGGTATCTTACAAGATAATGGAGGAGATATTATCTGTCCATCCATCCATCCATCCATCCATCCATCCATCCATCCATCCATCCATCCATCCATCCATCCATCCATCCATCCATCCATCTTCCTAATCTGCTTATCCAGAGTGGAGTCGCAGAGCAGCAGCTGGAGCCAGTCCTAGCAAGAAAGTGCTAGGTGCAAGTCAGGAACAATCCTTGAACAGGGAACCACTCCATTGCAGGGCAAACACACAAACGAATGCACACTAGGGCCAGTTTGGCATTGCCAATTCACTTAAGTTGCATGTCTTTGGACTACCGGATGAAACTGGAGCACCAGGAGGAATTCCACACAGAGGGGGAGAACATTCCATACAGGGAACACTCAACACAGACACAGATAGTGATGATGCATGGTAGAGAGTAGAATAAGGATTAGAAAGTAATTGAAGCAGCAGCGGCAATAGTGGAACTGATAATAATCTTACTGACGGTGCTATAGGGAAGGCATAAAGTAAAAATGTTTGAAAAAACATCAAACACAAGCTTCAGATAGAATTGTCACCATTTTGGCTACAAATTTAAATAGATTGTTAGGTACCTTTGCCTTTAGATCAGACCTGTGTTAGCTTAAGATATTTTTGAGAAAATCTCTCATACAGCGGTAGATACTGAAGAACTTAAATCAATTGATGAGTAAATAATTTAATTCAATGGCCACTTGCTCCCTCAAGCAACACACCCCCACCCCCCAAAAAAATGGAGTGTGAAAATGTGGGTAAGGGAAGGGACCCTTCCACAAAAAATGAAGAACCCACCACTGTCTCTGAAATAACTTGAAACTGACAAAAGTAATGGTACCCATCATTGTATATTCCAGCGTTTCTTAACCTTTAAGTATTTGTGACCCGAGTTTTCATAGCAGTTTTAATTGCGCCCCCCCCTAACATTTTTTTGAAACCCTAATAAAATTTATTCCTATATTTTTTGCTGCCGATACACCGCTACAAGTTTAAAATTTCCCTACGAATAGCGAAATTACGCCACATATGGCAACATTCGCACCCCCCTTTTTGTTACTTAAGGGGCGCGCCCCACAATTTGAGAACCGCTGGTATATTCCATATTTAACAAAAATCAGACTTTGCATTTGATGCAACAGAATATATTAAATAATAACAGATATGAAAGTGACATGGAAAAAAATAATAGGACCTATAACCTAATATTTTGTTGCACAACCTTAAGAGGCCATCACTATACACAAGCGATTCCTGCAGGTCTCCATGAGACTTCCGCACCTGTCCACAGATCATTCGGCCCACACGTCCTGAGCAAACTGCTCCAGCTGTGTCAGGTTTGAAGGGGGGATTTTTCCAGATGGCATGTTTCAGTTCTTTCCAAGATGTTCAATAAGATTCAGATTAGGACTCCTATAAGGCCACTTCATAATAGTCCAGTGTTTTGTTCTTAGCCATTCTTGAGTGCTTTTAGCTGTGTGTTTTGGCTCATTATCCTGTTGGAGGCTCCATGATCTGCAACTGAGACAGATATTTCTGACATTGGGCAGTACGTATCGCTCCAGAATGCCTTGATGTTCTTGAGCTTTCATCTGGACAGACTCAAGACACCCAAGCTGTTAGACACAGCAAAGCAGCCCCAAAACATAACCAAGCCTCCTCCATGTTTCACAGTAGGTATGGTGATCTTATCTTTAAAAGCTTCATTTTCTTGTTTATGGACACAGAGCTGATGTTTTTTGTCAAAAAGCTCCAGTTCTGTCTCATCTGTCCAAAAGACATTCTCCCAGAAGCATTGTGACTTGTCAATGTGCAATTTGGCAAATTTACAGTCAATTAGCAAATTACAGTCAGCTTTATTATTTTTTTCTTTCTACAGGTCTTCTTCCATTGATCCCACTGTTGCTCAAAAAGTGATGGAAGGTGTGATCAGACACTGATAGACCTTGACGTTGGAGTTCAGCTTCTCTTTCTTTGGATTTTTATCTGCCAGTCTCACTATCCTTCTGCCCATTCTGGGGTCAATTTTCCTCTTGCGGATGCATCCAGGGAGGTTGCCTAGAGTCCCATGGATCATGCCAGGATTCAAGCAGAATTAAAGGTTTTGTCTTGTCCTTGCAACCACTCATCCACCTGAGTTATTGTAGAACACTACATGCCGAGGGGTACTACAGTCACTAGTGCAAGTTACTGTGACTTGCTGGAGACAAATGTGAAGCTTGCTATTCGATCCAAGATGCAGGGACTGCTGGTTCAAGGAGGCCTTTTGCTGCCCACCCACACGTCCACACAGTGCTAAGAACACCAATGCTTGTCTAGATGAACTGAAATTCGAGATATTGCCACATCCTCCTTATTCGCCAGATTTGGCACTGTGTCCACCTTTTTGGACCACTAAAAAAACATCTGGGTGGTTGTCGACTCAAGACAGATGATGACGTGGAGAAAGCAGTGCACAAGTGGTTGCGAGGACAAGATAAAACTTTAGATTCTGCTGGAATCCTGGCACTTCCAGGCAGATGGCACCAGTTTATTGAGAAGGGTGGAGACTACATTGAGAATTGACATGATCAGTTTTGTTAAGGTGCGTTCCATTTTCTAATAAATCCCATTTTCTAACTTTACCTTGACTACCCCTCTTAGAATAAGCAACACTTGATCTATTTTCACAGTTGTTTGGCTTTACTCAATGACATTTCAAAGGCATGCAGGTGTACAGGGGACAATTGCTTTTCATTTTGTCACTTCTCAGGGGGCATGCAGCGCTTTATTAATGAGCTGTAAGGGTACCAACAAATATGTCCACATCTACCGGGTACCTGCAGGGTCTAGCTGGGCCAGGTCAGGCCAGCACTGTGGGAATGTGTGTAGCTGTAGTTGTTCACCTATGTGATTGCAGATGTGACCACTGCCAATGCCTGGCACGTATCCAGTAAACTTGTTGCTTTTGACATTTTAAAACGTTATGTTCTCTTAGCTTTACAGTATTAAAAATTCCATTTTTCTTTTTTAAATTTTCAAGCAATACACTGTTCTCATGCATTAGTCTGTTAACACATTTTACTTTTATTTGGACGCTCAAAAGCATACTGTCATCCGGAATGGACATTTGGAACTCTTTAAAAAATATACATGTCAAATAAAATTAAGTTTTAAATAGTTTCTGTCATTGTTAAAGAAGAACAAAACACTTTGGAAAAAAGTGCCGATTCAGTATGTCACAACTCATTCATGAAAACGTGAAAATTAAAAACTGGCGTTTTAGTAAAAAACAGCGAATATTATTGAAGGGACTTTGAGTGTCATTCAGAGCGCCGCAACCGAAGATTTTTTCGATTTGCTAATGAGAAAAGAATTAAAGTGGATTCATATACAATAACGCCACAAATTTAATACAAAAAGCAAGCCATGTGATTTTCCTTTTAGTTTAGACTGTGCGTCTGCCAGTAGACGACGAAGTTGCCCCAGCAAAGTCCCGAAATTACGGGTAAAACAAATTGGCAGGGAAAATCCCAAATTAATTGATAGATGATAAAAATCCTTGATTTAAATGGAGAACAATCAATAAGACATCTGTGAGCCATCTGCAATTATTATAAGGAATATATACCCTATACATCTCCGTTTTTGGTGAGTTTCCGCTGCTCTATTTAATGCTTGTGAGAATTCAGGAGTATTATGTTGTGTATGTCTTTATTTTCTATTTTGTTAAACTAACGTGTGAATGGCTCGAATTTCCGAGGCAGAGAATCAAACACGGCGCATGGGCAAACGTGCAGTCGGCTGTGTGACGTCACGGATTAGAACATCGATCAAAATCCTTTTACTTCACAACATTTGATAATCCCGTCAATCTTCTCCGGGACTAGGACCCAGCAACATATCTATTGGGTGATTCAGCTATTTAATTTCAAAGTTCTTCTATCTTTAGCTTTTTTTTTCCTTTTTACTCCTTCCAATTCTACAGCAACATTTTTGTAGCGAGATGAGTTACATACGCAAGACATTTAGGAAATGGAAAAATAATAAGACCGCTAATCGAAACCTGGAGATGAAGCAGTTACATATAACTTTGGAAGAGGAGATGCAGAAGATCAAGAGACACCTTGATCTTAAGATCGAGCATCTCCGAGACGAAACAATAGAGAAACTGAACCTAATGAGGGAAGAACAACAAGCTGAGCTACAAGGCCTTCAAAAAGTCTTGACCAAAGACATAGAGGAGGTCCATCAGCTTTTTCAAGTACAAAGGAATTCAGAGGTATTGTTCACAAAATAATTTCAATAATTTCACAATACAGTTAATTTAGTTGGGTACATTGTTTACTACCACTACTACCACAGTATGCAATTTATAAATTGCTAGAGGTAAGTAAATTAGATTAGATAAATTTTATTAATCCCATGGGGAAGTTCAGTAGAATTATCGTAAAGTGGGATTATATTCACTGTGTGTTTAACAAGGTTATGCGTAGCACTAAAATCTAATAAATCACTGACCATGAATAAAGTAAGAATAAAAACCCATATGTATAAAAGGGGTGGGCAAAAGTAGGTTTACAGTATGGAGAAAGTTATGCATTATGACTTCTACACTCAAACACACATTAATAATAATAATAATAATAATAATAATAATAATAATAATAATAAAATCTGACATATAATACAAAAAAATATAAAAATTAATAAATATATAATGTAAGAATAAACTGTTTTGTTTAAATCTACTTTTGTCCACCCTTGTATGGTATGTATACATTATATATGCTGGCCAACCACAAGCGTTACCTGGTAGGTAACCACCCATACAATCAGATTGTGACACAGACTACGAATGCCGTGAATATATATATATATATATATATATATATATATATATATATATATATATATATATATATATATATATATATATAGCTAGAGTTCCACAAAGGGAGAAAATGAGTCACGTAAATTAATATATATATATATATATATATATATATATATATATATATATATATATATATATATATATATATATATATATATATATATATTCCTAAACTTTCGACAACCTGCCAGGTATAATCATCAGAGGAAACATACGAAATCAAAGGCAATATATACTGTAGCTGGTGAAAAAAATATTTTTTTGTAAATGAAATCATGTCAGTAAGAGATCCGTTACCCATTTTTAAATCTGGAGGCCACTCAGTTTTGTATAAAGTACCTGAAATCCACACTTGAGTAAAAATACAAGTATCTTACCAGAAAATGGCTTTCGTAAAAGTTAAAAGTTTCCTATACTACTTGAGTAAAAGTCTTTAAAGTATCTCATATTTTCTATACTTAAGTGTCAAAAGTATTTTTCTGGTATTAAATGTGCTCAATACCCGTATTGAAATTAAAAGCAAATGTTGTTAATAAAAAGGTAGGCAAGTTTTATAGAATTTTATTCTTTTAAGCATGTACACCACCTTAAAATGTAAAATATTGACAGTTGCGGCAAAACTAGGTCTTCACAACTTCCTTCCTTCTATTCATTAATCCACTCCTCTTTCCTCCCTCTCTTGATCTACCCCTCAAGATATACTTACAGGATATAAAAGCTAATCCACAACTCACAGTTACATATTACTTTTACCTCATTTGCAACTGTAATAAGTTAATTATGTGCATCAGCTAGCCCTTAAATTGTGCCACTGACAGTAATGATCATTTTAATTTTAAAAAAATATATTAACTGACTGCGGTGGGTTGGCACCCTGCCCGAGATTGGTTCCTGCCTTGTGCCCTGTGTTGGCTGGGATTGGCTCCAGCAGACCCCCGTGACCCTGTGTTCGGATTCAGCGGGTTGGAAAATGGATGGATGGATGGATATTAACTGAGTTTTGAATGCTCTTGTTTAACTTGCCACAACCACGAGTATTCCCTCCCCCAGTGTAAATAATAGTTACTCTAGGAAATATCCAAACGGCAGGTAATAACTTATGAGAGTGTTTCACAATAATGGACAATTTTGTTCAGAGTTTTGAGTAGAGTTAATTCCGCAGAAATCAGCGGTAAACGTTATATTTGTGATTCTGATGTTATTAGCAACAGAGCAGTACCGTGGGTGGTGCGAACTGTTCACCCGCACAAGGCGCCGATCTTCGAAGGGCGCTGATCGACGACGTGGATTTTTCGGGTTAAAAAGAAGAAAAATACTAATAAAAACATGAATCCATCCATCCATTATCCAACCCGCTATATCCTAACTATAGGAAAACATTAAGTAAAACGTTTATAGATATTTCCCTTTGTTTTTTATGATTTTGTGAACAACGTGTACATTGAAATGTGTTTATATTGTCTTTTACAATCAGAGCCGAATTGTTGGAAATAAAAGTGCAATTCTAAGTAAAATCACAACGAGAATGACGCACTGCTCGAAATCCGCCACGCCCACTAATATGCAAAGGAAGAACTGAGCGGTGCGCGCCTTTACTGTCGGAACCGCGATGCACAATCAGTCATTACGCTCCCATAATGATCTTCTGTCTGCTCGATTCCATGCGCTCTCAGTGTGTTTCTGCCGTTATTTAAAGTGAGTTAATTTTGTGTAGTGCATTAGTATGTAGGGCGTAAAGCGTTCGACCGTTACACACGGCTTAATTTTGTATACTGTCCTGAATCTTTTTTTATATATTGTGTTAATTGTATCAAAAGTATTTTAAGTTTGTTTATGTAAATACATAAAATTCAAAAATAATTTAAAAAATTTTCTTTGTGAA
The DNA here is from genome assembly GCF_900747795.2 of Erpetoichthys calabaricus. Taxonomy (NCBI): domain Eukaryota; kingdom Metazoa; phylum Chordata; class Cladistia; order Polypteriformes; family Polypteridae; genus Erpetoichthys; species Erpetoichthys calabaricus. The sequence goes on along the minus strand of NC_041405.2, from coordinate 27,939,112 downwards.
TACAATAAATTTGTTTCATCCATTTTGATTAAAGAAGGGCACATATTTCCCTTTCGGCACCAGGCGTCGTTTTGCCACGACGGCTCTGAACATAAACATTAGCTAATTAATAATATTAATTATGATAACTAAATTAAATGAACTTAACTCATTGCTTTCATTTGCACCTGTGTATTATCGCGATTAACCAACGTGCTTGCAAACCAGGATCTCTGATTCCAAACCTATTTATTTATTTATTTATGTATTGTAGCGAAGATGCTTAAGGGAGTAAAAGTATACTTTTTGCTTAGGGAATTTAGTGAAAGTAAAAGTGAAAGTTGCCAGAAATATAAAAACTCAAAGTACAGATACTCCTAAAACATATTTCCATACTGTAACGAAGTATTGTGCGAGCTGAAAAAAGGCTGTAAGAACAGAAAGCGCATGCAAAAGAAAACAATTTGTCATGTTATAATATAGTTTTTCAAAAATGACATTCTAGTTATATTGATAGTGAATATTAAGAAGGTGATGATTTTGAATAAATTCTAAACTCAATGGAGTCAATGGAGGCTCTGATCGGGGCTCTCGAGAGACTGAGCAAAGAGTCTGAGTGTCTGGGCGTACGAGTGTCCTGATAAAACAAAGACTGTTGGCTCATCCATCAGTAGTGAGTCTGTTTGTGGAGAGAATGTGGACTGTATCGAGAGGTTTACTCACCTCGGCAGCGACATTCATGCCAATTTTCTTTTAAATAGGGTTTTGGATAAGTACCTCTTTTGGTGTTTGTGTTGTCTTTCCGAGGCAGCAACATCTGCGTCTTTGTTCTGACATTTTTCAGGTCCAATATTAACCCAGTATCTCCTCATGGGTTCATCAATTTTGTCCCAGCATGCAGTATCTGAGCTACAGCTAGCGGGACTTTCCGTTGTTGCAGAGTCGGCCTCTTATGCCATCTCAGCGGCATCAGGTGCAGCTGTGATGTCTGAACTAATTCCCAGGGTGTTGGTGGTACATCTAGTTGTGTTTCGGGTGGTGGAAGTGCCGGTCTCTCTGTCTCAGACTCTTTATCTGAGTGAGATGGTTGTGAGGCAAGATCGCTTGTAACCTTGGCCGATGACTTCGTCAAAGCTACAGCTAGCTGCGGCTACAGCTAAGGGTCCAGTGGCAGTTACTTCATCGCCAGCGTTAGCCGATAGCTGGCAGTTCTGCTGTGGATCAACATTTTGTTGCTGACTGGATGAAGATTCGGCAGCCTTGAAACATTCAGTCAATTTTATGGATTTTCTTTAACAGTGGGTGTGTTTGTGTGTGTCCTGCGGTGGGTTGGCGCCCTGCCCGGGATTGGTTCCTGCCTTGTGCCCTGTGTTGGCTGGGATTGGCTCCAGCAGACCCCCGTGACCCTGTGTTCGGATTCAGCGGGTTGGAAAATGGATGGATGGATGTTCTTTCAGTCGTTGTGTTTTTTGTTTTTATGCAATCATATTTTCTTTCGGCCATTTTGCCGATATGTTGTCCCGTTACCCAGAATAACACTGTGGTGTGGTATGAAATAAAATCAAAATTAACTTTAACTGGGTCACATATATCCAATCAGCTGATGAAATTTTAAAATGTTTCTTATTGGCCAATGGACAACAGGGAGGTGGTTTTCTTTTAAGTAAATATAAAAAAAAATAATTTAAATTAGTTTGGCCAATCCCAGGCACCTGTACACATGGGTCCCCAATGCTGCAGCCTAGGCCAGCCTGTGCATGAATCCCACCTGCTGGTGACTCTTCCTATGATGTCAGTAGATGGACTGGGAGAGCAAGGGAAAAACTGAATGTCAATGAAAAGAATGAAATGAAAATTTCAGTCAATGAAAAGGAGTGTATGGTGTTTCTCGATATCTCTGCAAAAGGATGAAAGTCCAAGTCTTTAGAGTCCTGGTGATTCCAGTTTTGCTATATAGTTGTGAGACAGGGACACTATCCTGTGAATCAAGACAAAGACTGAACACCTTCAGTACTGCGTCTCTTCGGGGAATCCTTGGGTACAGCTGGTTTGACTTTGTGTTGAACAAGTGGTTCCTCACAGAATCCCGAATGAGGCACATTACCTGTATTGTGAGGGAGCATCAGTTACAGCTCTATGGCCATGTGACGTGATTCCCTGAGGGTGGTCCGGCTAAAATGGTAAGGACCCAAGTGGCTGGACCAGGCCAAAGAGACGCCCGCATAACACCTGGCTGCGGCAGACAAATGGTCATTTCCATGGGGTGGGACTGGACCGTGTGTCTGTCTGGGGGGTTGCCAACCAGGATCCCGAGCTGTTGTATGGTGGATATGGCAACGCACTGTAACAGTGCATGCTCCCCAACCTGAACCTGACCTGGTAAACTCTGATGCCACTTTTGAATATGTGTGTAGTGTAACAAGAGTTTTGGGCAACTTTCAAAGCAGCCCCTCGCATCTTTGAGGCACAAGGCAGAATAATTAAGTATAGATGATAATTTATGTTAGATGTTGTTACTGAGCATAACTCATCCTGCACTGCATGCTGAAACCAAACTCCAGGGTTGATCATGTTGTCTGATGTCAGTTATGATGAGCTGCCTGCTTTCTTTGCTCTCTTGTTCGTAAGAATTACTTGTGATTGCTTTAAAATCATTTCAATTTCACTGCCTCATCTGTGGGAGAAAACCCCCACATGTGGTACACTGTTGGTCTCATCTTGATGTCTAATTATGCAAGATATTGAGCTTTTTGATTTTTTTTAGCCCTAAACCTTATTTTTAAGCCATGTTTTGGACTACAGTATTGTACATCCCAATTAAACATGATCGAGTTATGTTTAAAAGTGGAACATAACCAATACATGTAATATAAACTACTAATATAAAATACTTATTTGTAAATGTAGCATCCTGTCATTTCCCTTTTTTCAGCGCATGTGGGGCTTCCGTTTAGAAAGTTTCAATGTCAGGGAATATGAAAACAATGCTAGGGATGTTGTCTTCTTTGGACGTCTATAAGAGCATAAAAAATGACAATTTCTTAAGAAGATCCAGAATTAGGGCTTTCGCTAATTGTATATAATAATTTAAAAACATGATGTTGAAATGAACTGATCAACAAAAATTTTATGGACCATTCTAGATGTGAATCAAGAGTGAAAAAGCGTACAGTACTTTTGAAACATTTTCTTGACAACTTTAATGTCACTCTGCACAATAGGGAAGAATCCTTTCTGAAATGAAACCGTTCTCTACTCTTTACATAATTGAGCAGAGTGTTTTTGTTAACAAATTAAGTTTAGAAAGGTCTTTTGGCAATGAGATGATACAAACTGTAGCCAGCACAAGTACTGCGCTGGCCATATCTCTACTGAACAAACAGGTAAAAAAGTTTATGGGTAGCTAGGCAGAAATATCCATATTCTGTTAACTGATGATAAACTAAATCTTCTAATGTGTTTCTGTTTTGTTTTATGTTTTACATTCATTTATTCATTCATTCATTTTCCAAGCCTGCTTTATCCTGAGCAGAGTCATGGGGAAGCTGAGGCATATGATCCCCATGAACAAAGGGAGATAAAGAGTCTGTAAACTGGTGAAAAATGTAAACCAGCTGATGTATTTTCATTTAATTTCATTTTTTACATGTATTTTTTGCCAATGTTTTCTCTTCATTATGTCTTAGTTTTACCCTAAAATTTTTTGCATGTATTTTTTGTCAATGTTTTGTCTTATGCCTTAGTTTTACCCTGACAGCTGCAAATAATTGATATTGTGAAAATAACTGGGTGCCACAATAACGTTTTAAAATATCTATTCCTCCTTTTTCTTTTTCTCTCTTTTAAAATTTAGATAGATATCTGAAGGATCAGACTACCTCTATTTTTAATATTTGACGTGGTACACTATGCCTCAGTGGCTATCAAGTATAATTCTAAGTTTTATCATTGTATCCTTTTGTTCTTCTCTTTCCAGGCACTCAAACTGTCAGATTCTATTTGTGTGTTTTTTGTGTTTTATACTGCTATCCATACCCCTACTGCATATCCTCAGACCACTTGCTGTTCTTGAGCAGCGCCTATTCAAGTTTTGGTGATTCCTAAAGCTTTTCTCTGGCTCCTTTAGAACACCTAAGTAAGGCCTAACCAATGAGTTAAGCCTGGGGGCCCTATTCGAAATCTAGCCAGGTGACAGTAATAACTTTATTAAGCTATAAACTTATAACATGCACTTCTTTAGGATGTGGGAGGAAAACTAATGTACCGAGATAAAAAACAGTCAGGCAAAGGGAAAACATGCAAACTGCTCACAGGCACCACTTGGGCTGGGATTTAAATCCAGGTGAATGGAGATGTGAGGCTGCAACTCTAATCACTGAATTAAAGAGCTGGCCAGTAAGGTAAAATGGTAGCTTCATTTTTGTTTTTTCTGTAAAAGATACATATTTTACTGTTCTGCTTTAAAATACTACTTTTATGTCTTGTCTTAGAAATATAGAGATTTATTTGTGAATTTATTATTATGCTTATTAATTTATTCAGTCCTGAATAGGATTATAATGTAGGATCATGTAGCAACTTGAAGTTGGGGACGGAAAGCACAATTTTATAGTTTAAATTTAATAATATTTACATTTTGACTAATGTGTACAGTAAGCAGTATTGCATAATTACTAGTTTTGTTATTTACTGGAGAGAAGATTTTTTTTCTACGCACTTAAATTGTTTTTGCCAGTGAGAAGTGCTATTACAAATGCAAATTAACCTTTTATAGTCTATCTCAGTTTACTTCAGTTAATCAGACTGGAAAATTGATTTATGTACTCATTGGGTGGTTTGTTTATGTTTTGTTTCTGTTAAGAATGAGCAAAGGAGATCAGAAGAGGATCAAACACAAGAAATCAAAACAGGAGATAACACTGAGCCTTCCAGTCCATTTGTGACAGCAGGTACTCTGGCTGTTAGCTTTACATGGAGTTATCAGCTCACATAGGGAAGTGAGAAATCATACGTAATTATATAAGAATTACAATTAGGTATTACCATATCCTTGCATCTCCATAAGCTTATTGAATACTGTACCAGATTAACATGAACTTTCATGTACTTGTAGTCAATTCATCTAAGCTATCAAACAGCTATTTATTAAAGAAGCTTAGTGCTATATTGCAATTAGTTTTGGCAAATTATTTCATAGGTGTTATATATAAGCAGTAATACAGTAATCCTGTCTACTACTACTACTACTTCTTCCTCCTTATCTATTCCAACTTCTATGTATACTGGAAATACTAAAATGGAAACATCACTGTTTGTTGTGAATTGTCTTCTATATATAAAGGTACTTGCAGTAATGTAATTCACAAAACAAATAGTAGCAGAGTCCTCACTTCCAGCTACATTTGATATTCTCTACAGATGAATTCAATAAGATCGAGGGGCTGCAAGAAGAACTTCCAATCCCTGAGGCATGTCCTGCAAAATACAGTTCCTCCTCTCACTCAAACTCAGAGTCTGACAACATCCATGGTAGGAAATGACAAAATGATCTTAAGCCCTAATGGCACATTTATATACTTTATAGTTTTATTTTGAAGTTCACTTTAACATTAGAGTTCATGTCAAATTTTACAATAAATTGTGCTGTCCCTCAGTTTAAATGATTTGATTTCAGACTGGAGAACCTTCCTTGATGACTATGATGTTGTATCTCTACTTGGAATAGGAGGATTTGGAGAAGTATATGCAGCAAGAAGGAAAACTGATGATGTACCAGTAAGATGAACATTTCAAATCAGCATTTCTAATGATAGATAGATAGATAGATAGATAGATAGATAGATAGATAGATAGATAGATAGATAGATAGATAGATAGATAGATAGATAGATAGATAGATAGATAGATAGATAGATAGATAGATACCCTAACACGAAAACACCAAGACAGTCCCGAGTTCAAATAAATGGGTGTTTATTTATAAACCTCACAAAAAAACACCAAGCACAACTTACTTCTCCTCCAAACACCTCTCCTCTCTCCACCACACTGCCTTCCTCCAGTTCAGTGTTCCACTTCTTCCTCACAGCTCTAACCTGCATGGACAAGGGAGTGATGTCCCTTTTATTGAGGACCAGGAAATACTTCTGGTGCCAGGGTTGATGCTCATTGGAAGTACTTCCAGGTCACAGGGAAGTCTCACATAACAAGGAGTACATCTCCCTGCAGTGTTCTTGTGCGGCACCCATGGACCCCAGAAGGGTTGTGTTGCTAGACTACAACTCCCAGCATTCCCTGCTGGTTTCCAAAATGTCACCGATATCAAGGCCATCTAGCAAAAGGGTAGTAATAAATACCACCAGAGACAGTCCTTCCCTGTCCTCTTTTATCCTGGCCTGGGAAGGTGCTACACACATGTCTGGTTGGAATGCCTGTCCATTTTTCTGGGCCTTCCTGTCCAGGTAAGGAACCATCTTCTTCTCTGGCTGGGATGTCCGTCTCTCCATTAGGGAAGTCTTGTCCAGGTGTGACATCCTTTACTCTCCAGGATGTAGATAGATAGATAGATAGATAGATAGATAGATAGATAGATAGATAGATAGATAGATAGATAGATAGATAGATAGATAGATAGATAGATAGATAGATAGATAGATAGATAGATAGATAGATAGATAGATAGATAGATAGATAGATAGATAGATAGATTTTCCCAGAGGGAAATTTGACTTTTTACAGAAGCTCAAAAAATAAATAAATCTACACACACTATGGTTTGAGCCCACACCAGAATTACTAAAATGAAAGAAACCTAAAAAAAATGAAAACTTCTGACTTGGCAGTTACCGTCACAGTGAGGTATTGTACAGGCATACTGTTGTTGGTATAAGGGAGATCTAATAGTTTCTGCTGAATAATTCTATGTTGTACTAGTAGAATAACCTACTGGTTATGTAGGACACTTGTATTAACCATTTATTCATTTTTATCTTTTCTGATTCACAATTGTATATGAGCTTCTTTTTGTCAATTACATTCTTTCAAATATTTTGTAAAATTACGTTATGTGATGGTGACCATCTTGCCTTCCTTTCCATCTTTGCCAAACGTCAACATTTTCAACATTAATGCTTTTTAGAAAATCCTTCTTATTAAGTCACCAAAATATTTTAATTTCAACTAGAATGTACTTTTTCCAACGTGTCTGGCAGTATTCCATAGACTTCTGAATGTTCATTTATCCATAACTCATTTTTGTCTGATCCAATCTAAAAATAGCTGGTTTGCTGCTGTTCTGGTGCACCAATCCAAAAGCCTCCATTTTCTTTCATTATACAGTATGTCCTTGATAGTCCTTTTTACACCACCATTATTTCGACTGAGAAGTCTTTACTATCAATTATTCTGGCATTAGTTGTCAATATTACATCCTAGATTACATTAAGACATCCAGGTTTGTCACAGTAGACGTTTTTGCTTAAAAGGCTTATTTCACTCCATCTTGCTTCATCAAAGTTAATATCATATCTGCGTACAGACAAATGAAACCTTTGATTGTCTTTACTTCTGTTTTATCTGTCATCACCTGGTTACAATATTATGTAACACAGTAATAATATGGTGTATGAAAAAAATGACACACTCTTTGGCATTCATTTCAAAGTCCCAATGAGTCCCAGTCTAGTGAATGCATACTGCTAACATCTATTTCTCTCAGTTCTCTCTCCTACAGGTCCAAAGCCTAGTGCCGTACATAGGTGCTATCTCAACTTTTACTTTGCATTTCTACATATGCCTTCCAATTGTGTAAAATATATTCTATTTACAACTGAGCACATATTGCAGAAACATACAGAGTGTAAGACCTTCAAACAATGGAAAAAGTAGACACCGCTGATGAGTATGTATCTAAGCTGTTTTGTATTTTCTTTCTGTAGGTTGCCATCAAAGCCATGAGCAGAGAAACAGTGGCAGAGTGGGTCCAGTTTGTAAGTAACCAAGTATAAAAAAAAGAAAAATGCATCTTGAGGTGTAGAACATACGTTTTCAAACGTGTGATTCATGTAACATGCTGCTTTGTATTCAGTATTGGAGATATAATGTGGTCTCAATTAAAGGAAACAATAATGTAAAGCTATTTAAAACCTAATAAAGTGCTTATAAAAAACATTTCCCCCTTGATAACTGTAACATTTTATTGTTATACAACCTTCAATCACAGTGGATTTAATTTGGATTTTTTAACATTGATGAACAGAAAGCTTATTTAATGTCAAAACAAGAACAGATCTCTATAAAGTGGTCTAAGTTAATTGCAAATTGTGAAAGTGGGATGGTTAACAATCAATGGGTTCCCTATCCCACTTTCTGTGAAACCTTACTACTGTTACTGGGTTATTTGGCCAGCTCTCAAAGGTTTGCAGGTACACCTGAGGAGCTCCCCCTAGCAGCACTAGGTTTCCCTGCAGACAGAGTGTAATTCCCACCACAGAGTGTAATTGGGAAGGGCCAGCATATCTGTCCTCTCCAAGACATGACTTATGTTAACCTTCAGTGCTTTATAGTGGCCTGGGGGACATTAACAAGGGTAAGAAACTGATTGTCCTCCCTCCCACTTTCACAAAATCTAAACACAAAATAATCGATCACATAAGTATTCCACCTTCAAGTCATGAAATGCCCTGAGTCTGTATTCACTGATCTCTATCAGTTTGGCACTTATGGACACTCCGAGATTTTTTTGAAATTCAACCTGAAATTCTCATTTAGGTTGGCATCTAGACTCTGATTCAACCACCCCAAGACATTAACATTGCTGATTTTAAATCATTCCTCTACACTTTTGGCTTTCTGCTTGGAGTTGTTGTCTTGCTGGAAAACAAATTTTCTCCCAAGTCAAGGTTTTCTTGCAGACTGCATCAGGTTTCTTTCCAGGATTTCCCTGTATTTTGCTGCATTCATTTTTGACTCTGACCCTTACAAGTAATACTGCAGAGAAGCATCCACAGAGAATGATGCTGCCACCTCCGTCCTTCACAGTGGGGATGGTGTGTTTTTGAAAATGTGCATGTGTGGTTTCAGCCAAATATGATGTTTAGTCTGATTGTTGTTATCTGCACGGTTTCTCCAATCCTAGTCACTGTACCTTGTAACTCCTTCAGAGTTCTCACAGGTCTCTTCTTACTGCTCTGTCTTTCTGTTTTTGCTGAAAGCCTGCTCTAGACAGATTGACAGCTGTACCATACTCTTTTGATTTCTTAATGATTGATTTAATTGAATATTCGGTGACTCAGATATTTTCTTGTCTTCATCCCCTGACTTTTCAATCACCTTCTCATGGAACTGTTTGCAGTGTTCTTTTGTCATCATTGTGTAGATTAGACCACAATGTTGATTCACTACAAGCTGGACCTTCCACATACTGGTGCAGTTTTACAGCAATCAACAAAACCACTTGACTACAGACAGGTGATCACCATTTAACTGATTATGTAACTTCTAAAACCACATGTCTACACCACTGATGTAAGTATATCACATTTAAAAAGTAAATAATGTTACTGTGATGTGACCCATTTTTTTTGTTTTATTTTTGTAATTTATTGAGGTCACTTCACAGAGAGGGGCGACACGGTGTGGAGTTTGCATGTTCTCCCCGTGTCTGTGTGGGTTTCCTCCTGGTGCTCCGGTTTCCTCCCACAGTCCAATGACATGCAGGTTAGGTGCATTGGCGATCCTAAATTGTCCCTAGTGTGTGCTAGGTGTGTGGGTGTGGGTGTGTGTGTGTGTGTGTGTGTGGGCTGGCGCCCTGCCTTGCGTCCTGGGATTGGCTCCAGCAGACCCCTGTGACCTTGTGTTAGGATATAGCAGGTTGGAAAATGACTGACTTCACAGAGATCTGTTTTCACGTTGACATAGCAAAGTCTTTTTCTGTAGATCAGTGTCAAAAGGTCAAGTCTATTGTGATTCAACATTATCAATAAAATGTGAAATCTTTCAAGGAGGTGAATAGTTAAGGCACTGCAAATGCACCTGTTCATCTATCTTCAAAGGGCAGTTGACAATATAAATAGATCATATTGAAAATAAGAATGAATAATGAGCAAAAGGCAATGAATTTATTTATGATCCAACTTTATCTGCTAGAAAGTCTCAGAAGCCAGAGATTATTCTGATTGAATTGGACATGAGGTGGAAGGAATTGCCCCTAAATGAGCACCAATTCAGAATTGGGTATACACATGTGCACTTGTGTGCACTCATAATCTCTCCTGTTACGAGTTACCAGTTAACAAGACACATCATTGTAATGTGGAAGATACAACCATCCATATTACTAACCGAGAATGCTAAACCGGATGGACGCAGGGACATCCAGCCATGGGCCGTAGCCGCAAAAAGACGTACTGCGCAGGCGCCCCAAGAAATGAGGGGCCGCGAGAGGCGGACAAGACCACAGAAAAAAGGAGTGAGCACAGAAAAAAGGAGTCAATAAAATGAGGCGATGCGAGCACAGAAAAAAGGAAAAGGCACAGAAAAAAGTAGTCAAACGCACGCGCCGCACGAAACACATTGCACACGAAACTAGCACACAAAAAAAAAGAAGACGCTCGCGCACAACAGCAAGGCTCCCCCCCCACCTACAGGCACCGGACGGGACACACACCAAGAGGGGGATTTAAGAAGCCCCTGGAACACAAAAAAAAAAGAACACAAAACCAACCAACACACCCTACAAGCAACGGACGGGACACACACAAATAGAGGGATTCAACAAGCCCCTGGAACACAAAAAGAAAGAAGACGCTCGCGCAACAACAATCCTCACCCAACCCCCCCCCCCCCCCCCCCCCACATCAATAAGAAGTGACACCCAAAGCCACATATCTAAAGGAAACGTCCATATTAAACATACGTCATCTCAACACCTTCACACTAGGCAGCATAGGTGGATCTCCTTACAATAAACCACTATTAACCGTTCAACTGCAGAAAAGGCTCCATATTAACAGTGAGTGCAATCCTCCTTATTACTTATCCATATTTCGCACTTGAGGAAAATTCATTGGGATTAATGAATGTCATTTGCAATCATTGTCATTCACTTAACTTCCCAGAAGAAACAACTGACAATACAAATAATGAATTTACACGTTGTTGTCAAAAGGGGCAGATTAGACTGCCTCCTTTACATTCATATCCTGAATATCTAAAGAAGCTTCTAACTAACGATGTGCTTGAAAGTAAAAACTTTATGAACTGCATTAGATCCTACAATAGTTCATTTGCTTTTGCATCTACTGGAGTACATATCAGGCCACCAAAAGGCAATGGCCCATACTGCTTTCACATATGTGGTTAACACAACGCACTATATTATGTCCAAAAAATATTAATGTTAATCACATTAATAACCAGGTCATTTCATTACTTCCTGGAGAGACACGGCTCTTTCTAAGCTCTGACAAAGTTGACTCTGATGACGACAATGAACATCTGAATTTCCCCATAAAATATTTGAACACTATTAACCCGGACGGATGACCACAACACAACCTTACCCTTAAAAACGGAACAATAATCATGCTGTTAAGAAACCTTAACACTAAACAGGGTTTATGCAATAGCACACGGTTAGTCGTCAACACCATGACACACAATGTTATTCAAGCAACAGTTCTTTCAGATTCACATGCTAACAATACTGTTCTCATTCCTAGAATTGACCTTACGAGTTCTGACCTAGAATTACCTTTTACATTGAAACGCCGACAGTTCCCCATTAAACCTGCATTTGCCATGACCATCAACAAATCACAAGGACAAACCATGGACAAGGTTGGCATCTACCTCTCTGAGCCCGTTTTTGGACATGGACAACTTTATGTTGCCTTCTCACGTGTTCGACGTTCATCTGACGTTAAAGTTAAATTTATAAATGATCCATGCCAAGGAAGACTCATTCAAAGACAAGACACCATCTTTACTACTAATGTTGTATACAAAGAAATATTCCAATAAAACATTACTCTATGCCAAACACTCTATTTTTTATTTATATAGGCATCATCCAAACCTGCACACTATTCTATATCTAATTCATACATCTCACTCTTTGTCATGCCCCAACGCCAGGGGTTGGCGAGCGAAGCGAGCAGGGGGCGGAGCCCCCTAGTTACTCAGAACTAAAATATGCATAGGCAGTGAAAGAATATGGAAACTCCTTAAAGACAATGGCCAAGTCAAGAAACAATGTTTCCCACAGTATTAGCAATATTAACCTGGATTTACACAAATAACAAAATATCAAATTAGACATATATTTATGCAAATATATCAGAATCATCATTTTAATCCTTTACTGTTACAAAATCTGTTTCTCTTGTGAAATGGCATCATCTGCTCTTCACGCTCACACTTTAACTTGGAGGTTTTTGATACAGAAGATATATATTGTATAATCACTAGCACTAGGAGTAAAATAGTAGGGGCAGCGATCACTCTGTTTTTTAAAGGAGATGATTTTGCCCATTTTTGCCATTCCTTTGTACAGTCTCCCTCACCACCTTACCCTCAGTCCCATTATTATCTAGCCATGACAATCTACATTCCTCCATTTACTGGGATAATCCAAGACTTGCTGCTGGAACCAAGTTACTCACCAATAAAGGGCTAAGGCCACTAGGCCACTACATGGAGCCACTTCTGAACCAAACACCTAGAACTGTTCTGGGGGACCCGGGTTTTTGATATTAAATTTCTGGTCAAAAGCCATCTTCTCCTGAAGCTCCCTGCTGTCACCTAGCTGTCAGGGAAAATTACAAACAATTCACATAAACCTACAGTGCTGTGAAAAAGTATTTACCACCCTTCCTGTTATCGTCTGTTTGTGCTACAATGAATAGTTTGGGACAAAATGTAATATTAGATAAAGCTAACCACAAAACCTGTTAGATCCTTTCTAAATTTCTAGGTAATATGTTTAACTAATAAAATTATCAAAGCACCTCTACTGTCTATGTGAAAAGGTAATTGTCTCCTTAGCTACTATTGAATTGCTAATTCAAATCAGTTGACTCAGCATAGCCAGACCACTTCAATCAAAACTGCTCCATACATAGTCACCCCAAGGTTTCTAGAAAAACAGCATGCCTTGATCACAGGAAATTTCAGAAGAGATGAGGAAAAAAGGTTTGTTGAAACTCCTCAATCTGGAAAGGGTTACAAAGCCATTTCTAAGACTCTGTGAATCCACCACACAACTGTGAAAGCCATTATCTCTATATGGAGAACATTTAGAATAGTAAGGAATCTCCCCAGAAAAAGCTGGCTTGGCAAAATTGTCCCAAGGGTACAGTAATCATTCATTCAAGAGGTCACTCAGGATCCAAGAGAAACATCTGAAGAACATACGACTTCAATAGCCTCAGCTAAAGTCAGTGTCCATGCTAACAAGGAGACTGGGAGAAAATGGGAGAGTAGTAAGGAGGTAATCTCTGCTATTCAAGAGTAACATCCATGTGCTAGCTTCACATTTAAAAAGAAAACACGATTTCCGTACTTTTTGGAATTATGTTATATTGACAGACAAGTCAAAAGTAGAACTCTTTGGATGATACATGTTCTATGTCTGCCATACAGCTAATGCAGAGTTTGACAGTAACGACATCATACCTGTGTCAAACATAAGGATGATATAGTGAAGATGTGCTGATGCTTTGCTGCCTCAGAACCTGGAAGGCTTGCCATCATTGAAGGAACAATGAATTCTTCACTATACTGTGACCTGAAGCAGAAGCATAATTATGTAGTAGGACAATCACCCAGAACACAAAAAGAATTCTACAACTGAATGGATCAAAAGTAAAAAAATTCAAGTTTTGGAGTGGCCTAGTCTAGTGAATGTCTTGACTGCTGTGGCAGGACCTAAAACAAGCAGTTTATACGTGAAAAACTATCAATATGTCTGAATTGAAGAGGTTCTGCAAAGAAGAGTGACGTGAAAGAATGGGATGAAATTATATAGTTGTGATTATTGCTGCTAATGTGCTGCAACCAAATGTTAAAACCATATGGGCAATTACTTTTTCACATTGTTGATAAGTGTGTTGGATTATTTTGCTCTTTGAATAAAGAAACCAATGATTAAAAAAAACTGTATTGCATTGCATATTGTCTAAAGGTCTGAAGCCATTCTTTGTGACAAAGGATACACGGAAGTGGGAAATATTTATCTTTGCATTGTATACAGTACTTCTTGAGCCAATAATAAATAGACTTCAATTTCACACAGTGACACTACTGCAGGTGAGCATATCTTGACTCCAGTTACTGTTCATCTTCTTACCCTGAACTGATGGCAACCACCATGTTCCACATCACTTGTGTTTGTGGACTTTCCTCCCATTGTGATTGAAATCCACATTTTGCTCTAGGTATAATTACGCATGTTGCTCTTTTCCTTCCTCTTGTTGACCATGCACAATCAGTTCTCATTGGGAAGAATTCACTTCTATTGTTCAGCATATCCATTCTCTGAATTTCAGAATTTAAACCAAAAAAGAATAGATTTACATTTAATCAATTTGTCTTTGTCTCTGTCTTTTTCCATCTGTATTTAACTAACAGCCCAAAGAGTCACAGCCAATCCCTATTGAAATTGCTCTAATGAAAATGGTGTGCAGGGTTCCAGCTTCGCCCAGGATCATCCAGCTCTTGGATTGGTGTATCAGCCCCTATGACATTGTGCTCATCCTTGAGCATCCCAAGCCCTGCATTAACCTGCTTGATTTTATTGTGGAACGCCGAGAGTACCTGGAGGAGCAGTTTGCACGACGTATCTTTCTGCAGGTTGTGGAAGCTCTCCAACACTGCCAAGCCAGAGGGGTATTCCATAGGGATGCAAAAGTCGATAACTTCCTTATCCAAAGCCCTACATGCCAAATTAAGCTGATTGACTTTGGGTGTGGAGCTCTGCTGCATGATGGGGAATATACAAGCTACAGGGGTAAGTACGCTAGTTCAAGATTTGATTGAATAACCTGTCATTCACCTGCCCATTTTAAAATTATCAAAGGTTCTTACTGTAAATTTCCAGGCTCCCGTAAATATGCCCCACCGGAGTGGTTTACTAAACTGCGTTACCAAGCCCAACCAGCCACTGTGTGGTCACTAGGTGTGTTGCTTTATATGATACTTTGTGGGATTATGCCATTTGAGAGGAAAGAGGAGACTATCAGAGGAAAAGTCAAATTGCCCAGGAAAGTTTCCAGAGGTAAAGAATCATTTCAAGAGACTCTTTTGAAGGGTTGATCATATTTCACTCTCTAATGATACTTCTTCTCTCTCTCTCTCTCCTTTTGCCAGAATGCCTGAATTTGATTAAGCGGTGTCTTTCCCTCAATCCTAAAGACCGTCCTTCTTTAGAGGAGATTCTTAAACATCCTTGGATGATGCGAGATGAAAACATGAGGCCTTTCGAAGTTCAACAATCTAGTCCATGAAGAGAGACTACATCTTTGACACAGCGAGATAATAATTGGCTTCTGTGTTGCTGTTATAAATGCTGAGAGTGTAAATATGGTGTGGTTGTATTTCTTATAACAAGTAAAGCCTGCAGAGGGATATCTGTAATTAATGTAATATTTATATATATATATATTCAATTAATGTATATATATATTTTAAAGGTTTGGGTTTCTACTATATGTTTATTGAAATGTATATCATTTTTGACAGCCCATAAACCCCTTCACCAGCACCCTTGATAACAATGGGCTTCTGCCTTTGCTTATCATGATATTCTAGCAATACTGTTACTGGTAATATCAAGAAGCTGAAAAGGAAGCCTATGGTAGTGAAGGATTAATGGGACAAAATGGCACATTTGTATTTGGGCCCATTTTGTGAAAAAACTGATCTGCTATGTTCTTGACTCTAACCAAATATATGTGCAGCTAAAGCTGTAATAGTCAGAAATACAGAAGGTTGTTTCAAATATGTTTAAAAAAGAATGTCCTGATTGTCAGTTTACTACATCATCATTCTTCCAATATGTTAATATGGCAGTAAACAGGCTTATTATTGCCTTTCAAAATAACATTAAAGTCCCAAAGGAGTGTTCCATTTTGCATGTGAGGTCTAAACCTGAATGATTCCAGGTTGTTAATTTATTGCAAGCAAGGGCTAAGTATTACTGATCCCAGCAGTCAGAGATGTATACTAAGTATTATCATTTCAAAACCCTTTAGAGCTATTTAATGTCCTCTGAAAAGAACTTTTCTTGATGAGCTGGCCTCAAAACAATTTGAACAGAATACTAAATTGCCATTAATTTTGCCAAAATAGAATATGCTATGGGTATACCGTTCAGAACAAGGGAGCACATCCTCCTTAGACATTCACATTCTGTTCAAGGCTTCTTTTTAAATTATAAATAACACAGAAAACTTTCAGTCTGACAGACCTTCAAACCAGACTTCCTTCAATGAAATGGTTCACAAAGCTTTAGGGGAAATAAATTGAGAAGCAGTTAACAATGCTCATTGAATAATCATTCCATCTGTTTTATAATCATCATCTGTTAAGAATGTGGTATGGAACCAATTGCTGTAACAATGAATTCAAAGCAAGCCCAGGAATGGAGAGTCTTACTTATTGCAAAAACAATATCACAAACACTGTCACCCATACAAATTCACATTGGGACAGTTTCAAATTTCTTATTTGGCATGTGAGAGAAAAACAAAACCAATTGATGAAGTTGGAGAACATGAAACTTAACACAGACATTGTGTTAATTTGAGTCTGAAAGCCATGGAGGTGTGAAATATTCAACACTAACCCCAGCATTCCATGCAATGCCCCCTCAGTGAATCATTAAAAAAGGCCCTCAACTACCATTTTATCAAGTATGCATTCAAAGTTCAGCTTGGTCACCCAGGCAGGGGAATCTGTGTAGGTTTAAATAGCAGGCAATTAAGAAATATTAACACACTTTTCATATCCATCTATACATCCATTTACTGTATTTTCTCATCAATGTACCTAAGTCAAGATCTTCAGAAGGTGGTCCATGTCAGTAGCAATATACACAAGGTAAGACAAGCCCTTGATGGGGCAGTAGTCCATCACAGGGCACAATCACATGACAACACTCTCTCCAGGCAATTAAGAATCACTCATTAACCCAACACTCACACATTTAAGATGTCTGTGGCTTTTTCCAACCACCAATCGAAGTATGTGTGAACACCTCCCAGAGACTGACTGAGAATGACAGAAACCATAATAGCATAATAGCATGTATGTTCAAAGACTATACACTGTATAGAGTGAGTGTGTGTGTGTGTGTGAACATTTTATAGAGAGGAACTGAACTGTTTTCACCATTATTTTAACTCTTAATGTTTATAAAATATAGTTGTTATTCTTCTAGCAACTGAAAAACCAACATCGTTGATTTTTTATTTATGTCCACATTTGATTTTAAAGATATAGGCAATGCTAGATATTTCATTTTACTGTTCTAATTGATAATAACAGTTTGTCTATCTGTTTGTCTATCTTGTCTTCCATTTATTAATAAACAAATTGTTCATAACTAACTTTCTTACAAAAGTACTTATTTTTCTGAACAGTTTTTGTTTATGATTACAATGTGTTTGAATTAAATGTGAACTAAAAATTAAAACCATTGTCATATACTGCTTTGAATAAACTTAGTAATTTAAATTTACTAAATCAAAGAATTGTTGGGTACTCTGTCCAGGTGTTCTTCCTGCCTTGCGCCTGGTGATTTCTGGGATAGGCTGCAGCCATTCCATGTCCCTGCCATGGAAAAGCGGATTAGGAAAATAGGTAGATGTTCAGTTTTCATTTGTTTATTTATTTAGCAATTGAAGCACAGACATTTTAAGTGACTTGCTCATTAATACAGGAAGTTACGGATCGCAACTGAACTGGCAACATGTGGGTATCTTACTCGTTGTATCAGTCTACCTACATCTCTCTATTATATAAAAAAATTATTTGGCACAACAAAACTTTTTGGAGACGAGACTTTGTGGAAGAGAGATTTTTTCAAGTCCCGCGAGACAAGACTTTGAGATTTTTTTCAAGTCACGCCCACTTCTCAAACATTTTCAAACAAGACCACGGTCCTCTCAACTCTCATTCGTGTGAACGCTTTTGTCAGACACATTTCCTGTGCTCTGCTCTTATACATTTTAACGTTTTCCTCACTTTAAGTTCCCAATTAAAGAAGATGTATTATATCCAAATCTTATTGAAGTATTTCATCACAAAGGATTATCAACATAAAAATCAGTGCATGCGCAAACCTAGCACCGAGAAACGAGGAAGTCAAACAAATTAACGCCAAAAATGTCAATCAGTTGCACATCACATTGGTTAAATGCATCCAAAATTGTCAAATGGTTGCAAATTGGTTAAATGCGTATCAATAGACTATGCTGAAACAGTTGGTGATGATTGTGCAGAAGATGAAAACAACAACTTACAATATCATGAGGAATATTTACAACCGTCAACAAAGTCCTGTTTAACAACGCACAAATTCCTGTAGAAAGAAGGATTTATCCAACTTCCACGGATACAATTAGACAACAAAGGAGATCTTGATATGCCATTCGTATTAAAACATTAACAGTTTCCTGTTAGAATAGCTTTTCCAAAGACAATTAACAAATCTCATTGTCTAACATTCAAAAAAAGTCACTTTATTTAATAGAAAGAAATTAAATTCAATCACAGGCAGCTATATGTTGCATTGATGCATATGTAACAATTCCCATTCCCATCCCCACACGTGAGCAGCAGAACTGCAAAGAGGCTAGCGTGTAGCGCAGGCCAGGGGGTTGGCGAGCGAAGCCCCTAGTCGTTAATAAATAAAAATAAATCCAAGCTGCAAAGTACTTCCATTTTTATAAGATTCTTACAAAAGTATTCTCACTATGTAATTACCTTGGATTTGCTGAAATAAATATTAATATTCATTGATTTTAAAATCATTATCAGTTTTTAAAAAACAGTAACATAGCTACTTGAGTTTTTGTATGACTGACAGACAACCTTTATTATTTTATCTTTACTGCACAAAAAAATTAAGGGGCCACTTAAATCACACATTGGATCTCAATGATCAAAGTATTCAAGTGGAAAATATTTACTGAGCACTACTGTGTAGTTTATGAATTTCATTGTAGGAACTCAAAATGTGAATCAGTAGTGTGTATGGCCCCTACGTGCCTGTATGTACTCCCAATAATGTCAAGACATGTTCTTGATGAGACGGCAGATGAGAATCTCCTCCCAGGCCTGGATCAGGGCATCAGTGAGCTCCTGGACAGTCTATGGTGCTATTGGCAGCATTGGATGCTCTGATACATAATGTCCCAGAGGTTCTCAATTGGATTTAGGTTTGGGGAACATGTGGGCCAGTCAATGACATCAATGTCTTTATTATCGAAGAACTGCCTACACACACTGGACACATGATGCTAAACATTGTCCTGCATCAGCATAAGCTCTGACAATGGCTCTGAGGATTTCATCCCAGTACCTTATAGCAGTCAGGGTACCATTGCCTAGCATGTGGAGGTCTGTGTGACCCTCCAAGATATGCTTAATCAGACAAATTGACCTACCACTAAACCAGTCATGCTGGATGATGGTGCAGGCTTCATAATATTCACCACAGCATCTCCAGGCTCTTTCACGTTTGTCACGTGGGCTCAGTGTGAACCTGATTTCATCAGTGAAGAGAACAGAATGCCAGTGGTGGAGCTGCCAATTGTGGTAATCTCTGGTGAATGTCACAGTGATAGACTGTGAGCACAGGTTGCTGTGTTGATGCCCTTCTACGGCCCTGTCCAGCTCTCCTCATGTAAGGGCCCATCTCCTGGTATCTCCTCCATGCTCCTGAGATTGTGCTTGGAGATACATAAAACCTTCTTGAGATGGCACATAGATAGATAGATAGATAGATAGATAGATAGATAGATAGATAGATAGATAGATAGATAGATAGATAGATAGATAGATAGATAGATAGATAGATAGATAGATAGATAGATAGATAGATAGATAGATAGATAGATAGATAGATAGATAGATAGATAGATAGATAGATAGATACTTTATTAATCCCAAAGGGAAATTCACAAATCTGCTGTAGGTACAACCTCACGCTACCTGTAGTGTCAAGGACACTAGCAAAATGCAAAACTAGGGAAGAATCAGTCATGAAGATTAAGGAGAGAGCAATTGTCTGTGGTCACCACCTTCAAAACCATTCCCTTTTTGGGGACTTGTCTTCCTGTGGCCTCTCCAAGGTACTTGTTGTCACTTTCATTTAAACCAAAGCAGATGAAGTTGATTCACAATTGGTTATGCTTCCTTACTGGACAGAGTGATATCCTCAAGGTTTACAGTAACTGACTTGGTGTTAGACTGTGAAGATTAAGTGTTCGCTTCAGTTTTTTGAGCAGTATACAGATCTTATTTTTTGTAGGTTTTGCTTTCTTATTGAATATTTCTAATAAAAAATGACAAAAAACATATATTTGCAATATTTTTTAACCCCAATTATTAGACTAAATGACACACATAATATATTGTCTGATTAGGCAAACTAATTTTACTTCATTTTCCATTTTATGTGAACTTATTGTGATTGGAGGTGAAGATAACAAAATATCAGTTCAATTATATGATGTACAATGTACTATGTACCACATTGCCTATAACATATTTTTCCCTCCTCCTTTCAAACAAAAGTGCAGAAATTTTCTCTGATCTCATTCCAAATATCTTATGAAATTCATGTAATATTATAAACAGAATATCACAGAGTATTAAGGACAATCTTTAAATGAATCTACTAATGAAACTGAGATGAGGATCTTTATTTTTCAAGTGGTAAAAAAGTAACATTCTCAAACTTGCTAAATCCAGTTTAGGGTTGCTAGGGGTTCTGATTTTATGCAGTCAGCATCAGGCACAAGGCAGGACACAGACCCAGACCTTGTGACAGAATATTCCCGCATCCACACGCCTATAGAGCTAAATTTGAACTGCCAATGAATCAATGCATTCACTTGTAACCAATAGTGTGGATGGACTGGCAAACTGGAGTGGATTGTTGGCGGTACTATTTGTCAGATGGAAATCCAACATAATGGACAGCGGAGGACTGCCTGCCAGGTCAATATGTTCTCCAAGCAAGATATGTGACAGAATACCTTCTGAATCTCTTCAGGTTTGACTCTTGCAGGACTGCATGGGATTTGAAGTGGGGAACTCAGTGGGAGCCACTGGGGTTCTTCAGAGGTAAGCTAACTGCCCTCCAGTAAATGAATGTGCTTCTGAGGTGTGCTTGTGATGTGTCAGAAACACTCCTGGGTTTAGCATCGAAAAAAACCTCTCCTTCTCACTGATATGAGTCAACGTGGGGAGTGGAGTATAAGCGACAAAGCTCACCTGTATTCTTAAAAATCCCTCCATTATCCAACCCGCTATATCCTAACTACAGGAGCCAATCCCAGCCAACACAGGGCGCAAGGCAGGAAACAAACCCTGGGCAGGGTACCAGCCCACTGCAGGGCGCGCACACACACACACACAAACCCACACACCAAGCACACACCAGGGACAATTTAGAATCGCCAATGCACCTAACCTGCATGTCTTTGGACTGTGGGAGGAAACCCACACAGACACGGGGAGAACATGCAAACTCCACGCAGGGAGGACCCGAGAAGCGAACCCAGGTATCCTAACTGCAAGGGAGCACCCACTGCGCCACCGTGCTGCCCTGTACTCTTAAAAATGAAGTTGTCAAAAGTATTTCTTCAGAGTGATGCCATAGGGAAACTGTTTTTGATTCCCAAAAGAACCACCTACATGAGGTTTCCCCAAAGAATTTTTTATTTAGAACTACAGTATAACAAACTCCAAAAATAGCCATGAACTGATGACAACAGATTATACACCAATGTGTTCTTCATTCTAAAAGCACACTCTTGCTCCATACAATAACACAAGCTAAATTCAGGGGTTCTTGATCTGTTGTATCCTGATCGGTATCCTACTAGACATTAAAGATTTCTGTTTTATCCACATATTAGGAACCTTTTCAAAGCCCATCATCCAACTTCATATGCAAAGTACACTTCCCAGAGTGAAGCACTTCCACACAACCCAGTAAAGTGCCATTAAAAAATCAATATTTTAAGAGTGTGGAGTGGAGAGAAATTACTTTATGGTGAAGGAGAGGCTCAGCTTATGAAGGCAATTATTGTGGAAAATAAAGTATTTTCTGAACATGGGGATTCTTTGGGACAGTTGTATTCTGTGTTTGGGGTGCAAAACATCTATCAACCACAAAGTCTAAACAAATTTTTTTTTACAATAACAAGGGACACCATCAAACCAGGAATTGGGCTTAATTTTTCACCTGTGTACTATTATGTCTCACGAGGGTATCCTGCGTGTATCAATTGACTTCTTCATCCTCGTCCATGTTTCAAATTATGCTAGGAGGGCAGCAAACCTGGCAACACATTTACTAATTAGTGAGTAAGCAGATGAGTGGCCTATCCAGTCCACGTTAACACCTTTGCGATAACCCGCAGATAACTCGTCCACCGCTATTCTCACGCACAGCACGCTGACCCCGGTCATTTACGCATCCGAAGTGAACAGCGGAGTGTGACAGCGAGTGACAGGGCAGAGTTTGAGTCGGAATAGCAAGCGGAGAACGCCGGGTCGTGAGAGCGTAACGCGCGTGACGGAAAAGGCCATTTGTCCCCTTATAACAGTGACAGTTCTTTATTACTAGTGGAAGAATAACAGATTCTAGTTCAAGAGACTGTAAAGCATACGAAGGTGTTGATTTTGCATAAACAGAAAACAGAAGTGACACCCGGAATGTGCGTGATGCATAAAAGCATCGGACAACTTTCAAAGCTGCCTTTCATTGATCTCCAGCGCGCGAGGCAGATTTACCAGATGCACATGATAACAGAATTTCTGTCTGTTCATAAGAGACGGCGTGTTAGATGTAATCGTGATGTGCACAGAACGTCAGCCAGCACTGCACATTGAAATCAAATGACAGGGGCGCACGCGCTCTGATACGTTAGTTATGCCAAGCTGCGGGCTTTCGCGTAATGTATATCGACTATGAAGTACATATTCTGCGACTAGGCTGACTGCACGGCATGAGTTCTGAGGAAAGATTGAAACAGCGGAGCCTTATCAGTTTAAAGGTTGGTGACATGATTGAAGTTTTTACAAGTAAGAAGGGAATTAGTCCAGTGGATTGAGACTGTTACTTTAAAATGAGTTCATCAGGAACATGGGGACACATGTAAGGCTAAATTTCGCAAAGACATTTAAGTTTTTCTTTAGACAGAGTACCACAGACACTTGGAATAAATTACCAAGTAGAGTGGTAGACAGTAGCAATTTAAGGTCTTGCAAAACTAGAAACGTCCAAGAATTAAGCCGACAGGACTGGCGAGCTTTGTTGAACTGAATGACCTGTTCTCGTCTGATTTTTTCTCAGATATTCTCGTATGATAATTTAAAAGCCTGACGTTGAAATGTACTGATCAGCAAAAGCTTTACTTAAAGCGTCAAGAACCGCAGATCACGAGTAAAAAACGTTTCAGTTTATTTAATGTTTGCTTTTTATTAACAGTAACCTACCTGTCAGTTCGAACAAAAGTCTTTTTTGAAAATAAAATCCTTCTGAACACTTTACATACCTTAGCAGAATGTTGTTATTGGCAATAAAGTTGCAGCAGACGTCTTTTAAAATCATCAACCTCTATGCGGACAGCAGAGATGATCCGCTGTGGCAACCCCTAACGGGAGTAGCCGAAAGAAGAAGAAGACGAACCTATTGGTATTTCACAAATCTGTTATCTATTCGTAGTTATGAATGGAGCCTGTTACGGATCTAAATAAAAGGTTCTTTTGCAAACTTCAAGTATGTTTTCCGTATGTCATCGTTCTGAAGAACCTCTCTGTCACCTTTATTTCTTATCATCAACGAGACGTCTATTAAAGTGCACAAACTTGAAGCGCTTCGGCAGTACTGTATATGTTTAAGCCAATTTATACCACACATAATAAATCATATCTGCTGTAAACGATCATTTAATAGTAGTAACATAATACGACTGTCTATATTTCACTTAACGGGTAAATGTTAAAGCAAAATATTACTGATCTCCTGAAAAATAATCGCTAATTACATTTCTTTTGCTTATTGTGTGATAACTTTTCGCTCTCCAAACAGTTGCCCGTTATCGATAATTAATTTCTTGAAAAACAAATCGTCAATAATAAGCTCATTGTTATTGTCATTGTCTTCTTGAATTACAGCAAGTCGACATTAGCATCATTTACATTTTCTAGCATTTCTTTGAAAGTTTAGTCATTTTTAATGGCTATTTCTCTCTCGCGGGACTCAAAGATTGGCATTTTCAATGACCAATGACAGAATATCTATAAAGCCCTAAGTCTAAATATCCTTTCTTTTGATTGGTTTGCAGTGCATATTCTCCACCCACTTCATTACCCACCCCGACTCTCCGGTGTTTTCCTCGCCTTGCCCCATTGTACACATCAGTTCAGAGTGTTTTTTCAAGTAGATAGGTTAGGTTAATGTTGATTTTCGTATATACGACGTTCTATGAATACGTCCCCTGTATGTCGGTGACAATTTAATTAAGGTAATAATCGGTTGAGAGTTAGTGAATACCTGAGTTAGCCGTCATTCATAGTGTTGATTTTGCAATACAATGTCCCGTCGTTTTTGTGGCAGGTGAAGTCTTTTAATTTGCCTCTGTTACAAGAAAAGTCCAATTGTGGAAACATCCACGCTCGCTCTGAAAATACATTCAGACCTTACTTGGTACCTTGCCGTTTCTAAAACGTCATATTTACGATCCACACGAGTACAACGTAGACATTCGCGAGAGACCGCGGGGTGGATTGGGATTGAATGGCAAACAGTGTGTTCACAATTCAAGGGCCTGAAATGCTGTTACCAAGTGGGCGGATGGTCGAAGTGAAAATAGCAGAATGCTCAATTAAAAGGTTTCATCGGTGTACTCTATTTGGAAACCGAATTTAAAACCACTATACAAAATTGCAAATGTAAAACAATGACACATACGTAAGGCATCTTACATCTTTCCTCTCCCTACCATTCACATATCCAAGGTTAGTCCAATTGAGGTGTATCTCTTTCTTCCATTTCAGCCTATTTCTGTCCATCTCCTTATTAAAATATATACAGTTTCCTGCATATATTTTTCTATCTCTTTTCGTCCTCGCTTATAATTCTGTCAACTCCTCCTCTACTCTCCTCAGTACACTGCTTTCCTTTTATCTTCTACCAATTTCCTTGCACCCTTAAGATCCCCCCCCCCAACGTATTTATCATCTGCTTGATTGGTTTCATTCACCCAGCAGATCCATCACAGCATTTTCACCTCTTGAACTTCCATTCTTTCAGTCTCCCTTCTAGGTTTTTCTGTAAATTTCTGCACTCCACAACATTTTTGGTCTCAATACCGTTTTGTATATTTTTCCCTTTTATCTGGGTAGCTATACATCTGTCACTGAGTGTTCCCCTACACTTTTTCTACTTTTTCAATTCCACTCTTGATTCATTACCTAATTTCCCCCCTTTAGCTTCCCATCCCTTAGAATCGTTTTCACTCGTCAGGAACATATGCTCAGTTTTTGATCTGCTTATCTTCATCCAATACCCATCTAGAGCATATCATCCCATTCTTTAATTTTATTTTCATTTCCTCACTTATATCTTTGAGTAAATCAAGGACATCTGTAAAAATTATTGACAAAAGAGGCTCTTCCTGCACTTCCTTTGCTGAACTCAAGCATTATAAATAAAATTAATAATGGGTTCAGTACCATACCCCAAATATAATTCCACTCTCACTTCAAATATTTCTTCTTTTCCTATTTCACACACAATTGCTTTACACGAGTTAGAATATTATACATGTTTTTGATAATTCTTAATATATTGTTCAAGTTTCCATTGCCTCCTCAATCCCCACCACACTCTTAAAAATACTGGCTCTTTATGACCCTTTAAGGTTCATCACTGGGTTTTGTGGTTCCTTGTTGAACCTTTGTTTGACAAAGCACCATTTCATTCAGGGAAGGGTTCTTTGCATGTAAAATTAGTTCTTTGTACTTTCAAAAACTAAAATGCAGAAATCTTTAATGTATGGTAGGCTACTTAGCGAGACATTAATAAATCGATAAATTTGAAATTTGTCTGTGTAATTGTATGTCCTGCAGCAAGAGTCCTTTACAAATCATTCCTGAGTCTGTTACACATATAAATAAATAAAGCTTCTTTCTTGAACCTTCATTTGGGAAGCAAAAATGGTTCCTCTATGGCATCGCTCAGAAGAATCATTGCGGCACCTTCTGGCCTCTTAGTACTCGTTTATTAGTTTTCTTAAGGTCTACAACAGCTATTGCTAGAGTTTCCTTTCCTCCTTCTCCTGTATTTTTCCATCAGGATATACAATGTGTGAAGGTTTGGGGGAACTTTGAGTCTCCAGAGCCCCAAGTATTGCTAACAAGAGCATACTGCAACTCTGGTAATGCATTTAGCTGAGAAGAAAAATATCTGCCATTGCTTATTTTGCTCATAATTATTAACCTTGGATAATGTTTAATATAAATGGCAAATATTCCACTTATGTGGAAACATCCTGTACAGCATAAGATTAATCAACACAAACATTTGAACAATATAACACGAGCCTTGAAAAACACAAAAATTTCAACATAGAAATAATACTCAAATGATAAACCATACAGACGGATGGCACAGTATGAAATTACTATGAATTATTTATTATTAATGAAGTGTTCAACACAAATATTCGTGAGATTTCTTTGCAGAGAATTGAGTGGAAGTGACATTAACATACAGTGCATCCAGAAAGTATTCACGACGCATCACTTTTTCCACCTTTTGTTATGTTACAGCCTTATTCCAAAATGGATTAAATTCATTTTTTTACTCAGAATTCTACACACAACACCCCATAATGACAACATGAAAAAAGTTTACTTGAGGTTTTTGCAAATTTATTAAAAATAAAAAAACTGAGCAATCCCATGTACATAAGTATTCACAGCCTTTGCTCAATACTTTGTCGATGCACCTTTGGCAGCAATTACAGCCTCAAGTCTTTTTGAATATGATGCCACAAGCTTGGCACACCTATCCTTGGCCAGTTCCGCCCATTCCTCTTTGCAGCACCTCTCAAGCTCCATCAGGTTGGATGGGAAGCGTCGGTGCACAGCCATTTTAAGATCTCTCCAGAGATGTTCAATCGGATTCAAGTCTGGGCTCTGGCTGGGCCACTCAAGGACATTCACAGAGTTGTCCTGAAGCCACTCCTTTGATATCTTGGCTGTGTGCCTAGGGTCGTTGTCCTGCTGAAAGATGAACCGTCGTCCCAGTCTGAGGTCAAGAGCGCTCTGGAGCAGGTTTTAATCCAGGATGTCTCTGTACATTGCTGCAGTCATATTTCTCATTATCCTGACTAGTCTCCCAGTTCCTGCCGCTGAAAAACATCCCCACAGCATGATGCTGCCACCACCATGCTTCACTGTAGGGATGGTATTGGCCTGGTGATGAGCGGTGCCTGGTTTCCTCCAAACGTGACGCCTGGCATTCACACCAAAGAGTTCAATCTTTGTCTCATCAGACCAGAGAATTTTCTTTCTCATGGTCTGAGAGTCCTTCAGGTGCCTTTTGGCAAACTCCAGGCGGGCTGCCATGTGCCTTTTACTAAGAAGTGGCTTCCGTCTGGCCACTCTACCATACAGACCTGATTGGTGGATTGCTGCAGAGATGGTTGTCCTTCTGGAAGGTTCTACTCTCTCCACAGAGGACCTCTGGAGCTCTGACAGAGTGGCCATCGGGTTCTTGGTCACCTCCCTCACTAAGGCCCTTCTCCCCTGATCGCTCAGTTTAGATGGCCGGCCAGCTGTAGGAAGAGTCCTGGTGGTTTCGAACTTCTTCCACTTACAGATGATGGAGGCCACTGTGCTCATTGGGACCTTCAAAGCAGCAGACATTTTTCTTTAACCTTCCCCAGATTTGTGCCTCGAGACAATCCTGTCTCGGAGGTCTACAGACAATTCCTTTGACTTCATGCTTGGTTTGTGCTCTGACATGAACGGTCAACCGTGGGACCTTATATAGACAGGTGTGTGCCTTTTCAAATCATGTCCAATCAACTGAATTTACCACAGGTGAACTCCAATTAAGCTGCAGAAACATCTCAAGGATGATCAGGGGAAACAGGATGCACCTGAGCTCAGTTTTGAGCTTCATGGCAAAGGCTGTGAATACTTATGTACATGTGCTTTCTCAATTTTTTTATTTTTAATAAATTTGCAAAAACCTCAAGTAAACTTTTTTCATGTTGTCATTATGGGGTGTTGTGTGTAGAATTCTGAGGAAAAAAATGAATTTAACCCGTTTTGGAATAAGGTTGTGACATAACAAAATGTGGAAAAAGTGATGCGCTGTGAATACTTTCAGGATGCACTGTATACACTTTTACGTTATGTAGTGCGTGAGATCCGTATACATACATGCACGTGAGGTTGCAGAGGTGACTGTGATTCTAAATCAGACTTGTAACACAATAACAAATATTTATAGTTTAGTACAGTATAGTATTTATTTATTTATTGACAGCAAGTCACAACATACATAGATTAGCATGGGGCCCCAATTCCTGTGGGGCCCATGGGCAACTGCCCAGTATGCTCATGTGTTAAGACAGCCCTGGGTAGGCGTCAGTTTTTCTTCTTCTTCATTCGTTTTTTCTGAACGTACTTAATTTAATTCAGTGTCAATAAAAATATTACACAAAGACAGGATATTTTTTTACAACTCCTCATATATACAGTGCCCTCTGTAATGTTTGGGACAAAGACACGTCCACAAATGTGTCTTTGTCTTAAACATTATGGAGAGCACTGTAGGCTTGTAGGGTCATTATTGTCATACATACAGTGTACAGTGAAATGCTTATTTGCATGTATCAGTCAACATTACTGTAAATCAGGAAAGGCCATTATCTAATCAGCAAACTTCTAAAAACTAATGTTTAAATAGGAATATTTTTTAACTGTAGTATACATCTTTCCATTTTATGAATATGCTTAATTGATTTCATTTGATAGGAAAAAAAATTATTGAAAACAAGTTTTACTAAAATTACCCTGAAATCTGAGTGTTAATTAATGCTGTTTCTGAATTTTAACTTATTTTCAATAACCTTTTAAGTGGATATCTTATTTTACTCACGATATCCATCTGTCTGTTTCTGAATCTCAGTACAGGGTAACAGGGATTTGGACCTTTAGGGTTGTAGGACACAAAACAGTTGTGGAAGGGACGCCAGTCGATCTCAGCACCTTGGCTTCTGGTATTTTTTTAATTTTTATGTTTCCTATTATTCTTTTGTAAAACTGTATAAAGCACAACACCTGATGTTCGTTTGATGTACATCTGTCATGAAAAGCTATTTTTAAGTATAGGGGTTTTTGAGAGATGTAATATAAATGGAAATAAAGATTTTCAAATTTATCTCACGATGAAAATATAAATCAGGTACAATAGGCATCTTGCATTTTTACTGTTTGTTAAATTATCTTATATTTTAATTTGTATGTTAACTTTTATTGTTAACACCTGTCATGGGCTAAACTATTTACAAAGAACTGGGCAATGGTGTTATACAGCTTTGACCAGGGTACTCCTGAAATTATATATTTTTTATGTGTATTCATGCACTGCCACAGTAAAAATTGAGTGTCATGACAATTTCTAACCTGCTTAATCCAGACCAGGGTTGTAGGGATGGGCCAGAGCTAATCCCAGCTATCATAGGGCACAACGCAGGAACAAATTAGTGTTTCGGGATTTAAGAGTAGTTTCCAACATGTGAAGTTTAGTATTTGACTGTAACTATTGTAGCACTGACATAAAGTTGCAGTCATTTGTGACAGTTGGTCATGAATCTTTTGTTCCATTCTGAGATTAACACTACAGTTTGATGTTTAGGTGGACAGTAAGGTGCTACACTGCCAGATTGTCATGATCTATCGCACCATGAGCACATTTATCTCTTGATGAAGGCTGAAACAGCCTGCAGCTTGTTTCAAAATGATTTCACTGTTGAGATGTGGTGCAGATTTGCAGAATGTAAGACATCCATTCAAATCATTTTAGCATAAAATAGTGGAAAATTGACACAATTCTTATGTTTACTTGAGTCATTTTTCTCATTTTAAAATCAGTGGATTGATGTCTTGGAGACTTTATGGCATATTACATAAAAATGTGCATATTACATTGAGGTGATGTATCAAACTCCTTGTGTTATTTTCTGCTGATGGAAAAGACACTATGTTAACAAAAGCTGCATAGACTAACTATGTTGCACTGTTTTCCCTGTCAGACAAGTAATTTCCAAGTAATGTCATTTTGCTTCTGTGGTCTGTTTTCCTCCATGCACTATTTAAAATTATGAAATAAATCATGGTGGTTCAGTGGGTAGCGCTGCTGCCTCGCAGTTAGGGGACCGAGGTTTGCTTGCGTGGAGTTTGCATGTTCCCCCCGTGTCTGCGTGGGTTTCCTCCGGGTACTCCGGTTTCCTCCCACAGCCCAAAGACATGCAGGTTAGGTGCACTGGTGATCCTAAATTGTCCTTGGTGTATGTGTGTGTGGTTGTGTGTGTGTGCCCAGCGGTGGGCTGGCGCCCTGCCTGGGGTTTGTTTCTTGCCTTGCAGCCTGTGTTGGCTGGGATTGGCTCAAGCAGACCCCCGTGACCCTGTAGTTAGGATATAGCGAGTTGGATAATGGTAGGATGGATGGATGAAATAAATCATTCAGTTTTTCTCTCCCCACCCAGGAAGACACTCTTCAGACTGACTGACTTCTCATTGACACGCAATGGCAGATGGATGCATTTCAGTGTCACAGGATCAGTTTACCTGCTCAGTATGTTTGGAGATCCTGAAGGACCCTGTCTCTATCCCATGTGGACACAGTTTTTGCATTGAGTGCATTAGCAAATGCTGGGATCAGTCAGGTGTTTACAGCTGCCCACATTGCAGAGAGATGTTTTCTTCAAAGCCTGTTTTGAGAAAAAACGTCATAGTGGCTGAAATTGTTGATGGTATTAAGAGAAGGCGACTTAGTTCTCCAAAAGAGATGTGCACTAGACCTGGAGATGTGGAGTGTGACTTCTGTACTGAGGGGAAATTCAAAGCAGTAAAATCGTGTTTGACCTGTGTGGCCTCTTTCTGTGAGACTCATATTCAGCCGCACAAGGAGGTAACATCATGGAAGACCCACAAACTGGTTGATCCTGCTGGAAATCTTCTGGAGAACCTTTGCATCAGACATAAGAAGTGTTTAGAAATTTTTTGCAGAACTGATCAGGCGTGTATCTGTTGTCTATGTGCAGCCACTGGGCACCGGGGCCATGAGACAGTTGAGCCGGAGAAAGAAAGATTTGGGAAGCAGGTAATCTCTTCAGTTTTATGAATAAGTAATATGGTGTGATTTGTATGCATTTGTATGATTATGAAATGAGCCTACATCTGTGAGGCATTCTATCTGGATGGAATTTCATAATGCCTTTAAAAATATGTACCAACCAATAAGCCAATGTTTTCATTGACATTTTAAATGCCTCTACTGTTCCCAAGTAATCTGAACTTTAACGTCAGTGTGATCCACTTAATACCAGCAAACTATGACATATTTACCTTTTACTTTCCTATAGAAGCAATTAGAAGTTACCATGAAAGAACTTCAGCAGAGAATTCATGAAAGACAGAAGAAAGTAGAAGATCTACAATTGGCTATCAACTTTGTGAAGGTGTGTTTTATTAAGTCTGTGTCACACTCTGAACTTAATGGAAAGTAATAATAGTGACTTGCACTGTATATTTCACTATCTGCTTTGTCCACCTGTTTTTTTTGCCACCCACCCATCCATCCATCCATCCATCCATCCATCCATCCATCCATCCATCCATCCATCCATCCATCCATCCATCCATCCATCTGTCTTCCAAATCCACTTATCTTGGGCAGGATCTTGGGAAAATTGGAGCCTAACTCAGCATGCATTAGGCAGAAAGTAAGAAAACACCTAGAAAGGGAGAACTGAACATGAGAAAATATATAGATAGACTAAATGCACACATCTTCATACCGTCAACAATAATTAAAATGATCGTCTGCATGTATCCCATCTACTATGGCCAAAAAAAGTTGCCTATAGTTGTCCCATTAATTGTATCATGAGTCAAGATGAATCTTCAGAAGATAACATGGTGGCAACATGTCATCTTTAAGTGAAAATTGAAAATAACAGTGTAGTAACATTCTGTTAGTTTACCTTTACAATGCAAAATGCATGGTTTCTAGAATGTAAAAGTCATGTCTTTTATTTCATATTCATGGGAAGCCAAACCTACTCTAGCAGCATTTTGCAAGTCTAAAGCTAACTCTGGATTTCTTCTACATCTTTGCAAAGAACAGTCATGCACCCAACCATATTGGGCTGATTCTTTTTCTTATTCTAGTTCTTCTTCTTTAGCCATTCACAATTTTATATGGGGGTCACTACATTTTTGAATAAATTTCTCCAATAGAGGTTTTTGCAAGATGTTTATGGCCGGTTGCTTTTCCTGGTTCGTTGTCACCAATTGAAGTGGGGAAATACCTGGAGGAAAAAAAAAATGGAAGCTGCACATAAACAGAGATGAAGCAAGTATTCAGACTTCAGATCTGTGAAGCCTGGAGGCAGCAGAATTAACCATTGTGTTAGTCAATATTCTACTTAATTCAAACACATAACAATTAAGTTTTGCTGAATAGCCTATGATTGTTCTTGTAACTTCATTAGTTCTTTAGGAAACAAATGGATCCATTCTTTTGTTTACCACTGAGAGAAAACCCCACGTCAGCTAACTTGGAAGCAGGAGAACTAATTTAATTTTATTCTAAACTAACCCAAAGTTTTAAAACGGGGGTATGTCAATATAATTAACCACAATTTTGTAATTTGGGTTCCAGTAATGAGTATAAATAAATAAAATGGTCATTATTGATCAATGTTTATAACTCTTTACTCTTAGTAATAATAAAAACCCAATTCTCATCATTATTATCATTCAATGCACTCCATATGGGAGGTGGCTGTTAAGGTTCTCCACTGCTGATAGTCTTGGATGGTCTTGAACTTTCCTCACAAGTGCTTCACATTTGTTGATAACAATCAATGCCTTGATGTTCATCAACCATTCCACTCCAGGTCTTCCACTATTTCATTTACCTTCTCTATCTATCTATCTATCTATCTATCTATCTATCTATCTATCTATCTATCTATCTATCTATCTATCTATCTATCTATCTATCTATCTATCTATCTATCTATCTATCTATCTATCTATCTATCTATCTATCTATGTCCATCTAGCAGTTGCCTCAATATGTTGTTCTGCTTTACAAGATATTTAACATTCTTTTTCCTTAGTTGAGGTATTATATTTTATATCTCTTTGCATTCACCAGACTTAAATCTTCCTCATGACTCATGTTTGCTGTCCAAGATATCTTCATCACTTTTTTCGGCACCTACATTTCAAATGCTTCCAGCTTCTTCATGTATGCAATTTTCATATCCATATAATAAACATGAAGCATATATAACATTTGAGGGTTTTATTGTTTTTAAACAAACTGACTTTTCTATAAAGAAAAAATCTTTTGAATGCTATTATACCTACAGCTATCTCAGTTCTAAAATTTCTGCATCATGTTTCCCATCTTCTGTTATATTGTATGTCCCAGATGTATACTGTATTAACTATTCTACCTTGTTCTACAGTAGAGCATCTTTAATCAGGCTTGATTTTAATCCTTGGCATGATCTCTTGTTCTGCGGTGGGTTGGCACCCTGCCCAGGATTGTTTCCTGCCTTGTGCCCTGTGTTGGCTGGGATTGGCTCCAGCAGACCCCCGTGACCCTGTGTTCGGATTCAGCGGGTTGGAAAATGGATGGATGGATGATCTCTTGTTACCAACATGTTCTTTAACTTCTTCATATTCATATTCAAAGCAAATAACTTTCCTACCTCCCTTTAACATTGTTTGAATTCTTCTATAATTCTGTGTTTTAAGTTTTTTTATGTTTATTATGTTTAAAGTTTATGTCTCTCTATTATAAAAGAAAATCCTGAGACAAGACTGTTTCCAAGAGATTTTTTTCAAGTCCTGCCCTCCTCTCAACCATATTCAACCACACACACGGTCATCTCACTTCTCATTTGTGTGAATGCTTTTGACAACACAGTTCCTGCTCTCTCAGCTCTTATACATTTTTATGTTTTCCTCACTTTAATTTCCCAATTAAAGAAGACTTATTATGTCCAAATCTTATTGAAGAATTTCATCCCGAAGGGTTATCAAGAGAAGAAATGAGTACACAGGCAATCCTAGCACGGAGAAATGATGAAGTCAAACGAATTAACGTGAAAATTGTCAATCGGTTACACGGCAAATTGGTTAAATGCCTATCAATAGACTAGGCTTAA
The DNA here is from genome assembly GCF_900747795.2 of Erpetoichthys calabaricus. Classification (NCBI taxonomy): domain Eukaryota; kingdom Metazoa; phylum Chordata; class Cladistia; order Polypteriformes; family Polypteridae; genus Erpetoichthys; species Erpetoichthys calabaricus. Next base: position 27,904,406 of record NC_041405.2, on the reverse strand, counting down.
ACAGTTGGTGGTAATGGTGCGGAAGATGAAAACATCAGCTTACAATATTCCAAAGAATATCTACAACTGTTAACACTGTCCAGTCTTCCACCACCCGAATTACTGTAGAAAGAAGGATGTATCCAAGTAAGGTAATGTAGTACATCTTCCGTGGATAACATTACACCAAAGGAGATCTTGACATGCCATTCGTATTAAAACATTAACAGTTTCCCATTAGAATAGCTTTTGCAAAGACAATTAACAAATCACAGAGACAAACATTCGAGTTGGTTTATTTATTAGAGAGAAAGAAACAAAATTCACTCACAGGCAGATATATGTTGCATTGTCACGATGTAAGTCCAAACACAGAATCAAAATTCAACACGATATTGATGAAAATTTAATTTAATAAATTGTTTTACTCAAGCGTTACAGTAAAAGTGTAAGTTTAAAAAGTATCTCTGTGTTAGGCCAAACAGAACAAAATCATATAATGCAACAAATACTGTAACTCTAACGCAACATGAAACATAATTTACTTTCAAATTATTACGTTTTACTATTTTTTAATATGGTTAATTAGTCACTGTAATGTAAAATAGTTCTATTATGCATATGTAGCAATTCCCATGAAAATAACAATCTGTTTCAAAAGTACATCCACATCCTTATACACGAGAGGCAGAAACACAAAGTGGCTAGTGCATAGCGCCGGCCCAGGGGTTGGCGAGCAAAGCAAGCAGGAGGCAAAGCCCCCTAATTTTTATTATGTTTTAAGTTATTATGTTTTATCATTATGTTATTATGCTATTATGTTATTAACATTAGTTATTATGTTTTATTATGTTTTAAATTATTTTTTTTAACATTATGTTATCTTTAATCCCTTGCTACTATAAAAATATAAATCAAAAAAGATATAGACATAGACTCTTTTTTCCCTTTAAGTGAGTTCCACAAACCTGACTGACTACATTGATTATGCACTTGTATTTATTTTTATTGTCAGAGTCAAATTCAAACTCCACCCTGACAATAGTTTCCTATTTTATAACCAATTATTTTCTCTGTGTTCAGAAATATTTTCTTTCTAGCTAGTTTACAACTTTTAGGTTCCAAAGGCTATGAAGCCGGTTAGTGAAAAGGAGTATTAGTTAGTGAAATAGTATTCTAAGAGCAACAACTGGATTATTTATAAAACAGAAACAACACATTTTCACTTCTATCCATTATTTAAATTAGTTTTCATAATGGGGTTTTATTTTCACATTAGTTTCTATTTCTTCATCAGCATTTAATTGATTAACCAGGTTTTTTTTTAGTTGTTTCAGTTACTTTTTTGTTAATTATAATAACATTTCTGGAGACTCCAGCATAAAAAGAGCAACCATCTTTGATGAAGAGGTCTTGCTCCGGAGCTATCACAGTAAAGTTTCTTCTGTCTACATTATGTTTTAACCTCCCACACAATATTCTGATTCCTTCCTTGCCTGAGTAATTAATCCAGATTCTTAAGGGGCTAATTTCCGCTGCCTAAGTCTACCACATCCAGATCTGTGGCCTGACCCCCACATGGCTACCTTGGGTAGAACCCAATAAGGCCACCAGAAATGTACCAGTGAATATCATCTCTGATTTTTAACTCCAGAAAGAAATTCCTGTTCCAAGCAAGCTTTGACACAGTTTATTAAACACCAATGTCAGTTTTATTTTGCGCTCTTCTTTGTTTGGCTTCTCCAAATAAACTGATTTTACATGAAGAACTTTTCCAGGAGCATAAGGCACTTTGTCAACATATTATATCTCCTAGAAGGATTATGACTATGTCAAGGACACCAGCCTTGCTGGAAAGAAAAATTTTCTGAATTAACCATTTTCAGTTTAGACATGATGGCAGGGTTCCTCCCTTTCTTAAATTTATGAATTTATGACAAATAATGTGAGAATATGTGAAAGACTAATATGTAGGTTTTGCTGTGAAAATTATTTTATAGAACAAAAAATGTTCGTTAAATGTTGAAATCTTAGATCTTAAAATCCCTGACTACAAAAATATCCTTTTTTTCAGACATGTGCAGCAAAAGAAATAGAGGAAAGTCAAAAGAGCTTTGTTGATCTCATTAATGTCATTGAAGAAACCCGCAAGAAAGTAACTGAGCTGATTAAAGATAAGGAAAACAGAGAAGTGGAAAAGGCAGAAGCCCTTGTGTTGAAATTGGAGAAGGAGATTGAGGATCTGATGAGGACAGACAATGAAATGACAGAATTATCAAACACAGATGATCACATTCACTTTTTACAGGTATAGTTATTGTGATTTGAAAAACAAGTTGCAGTTCAGACATGTTCCATATGATTCTTTTTTGTTATCTTGTCCTGCCTCCTATGATATAGACCTTCCCGTCTCTTTGTGTTCCTGCTGGAGATGGAGATATACCCTGTATAAGTGCCCATACCGGCTTCTCTTTTGAAGATTTGAGGAGGGAGCTTTTCTGCCTGAAAGAACGTCTGGAAGATATCAGCAATTGGGTATATGAGAAAAATCACCATTAAAAAGGCCATTATACTTTTGTTTATATGATACAAAATTCAAAAATGTGAATGACATATTTATTTTTTGTGTTTTGTAGATGATCTTGTCTGTAACTTGAAGCCACATGATATGTGTAGATGTAAGCATCTCTTTTATTTTATAAATAACAAAGCATATTTCCCTTGGTATTATTTAGGCTTCGATTTAGTGAACACAAATGCCAGAGGTTGTGAGCTTAACAGATTATATTTATATTTTTCCTATCGGCAGAAGGTAGGGCAGTGGCTAGTGATGCTGGCTTATAGTTTCAGATACCTGGAATGAGCCCAAGTCACTGTCTGTGTAGAGTTTTTTGCCAGGTATTCCAGTTTTACTTTCCCATCCTAAAGATGTACAGGTCAGGTTGATTGAAGACTCTTCACTTAGGAGTATTGAAGTGTGGGCTGGTGTGCCATTGAGGAAAGGCTCTTGCATTGTCTCCAGAGCTGCTGAAGTATGCTCTAGTTATATGCTGACAGCACTTCTGGGAAATCAGTGGATTATTATGGAGCAAAGACTGTGGGCATGGTGGTTATACAATCCTGTATACAAACATGCTTATACTGCTCATACATGTGGTAACTCTAAAGAATAAAATCAAACCAATACAGCCTTCAAAGCCACTCATTTAATGAGGTACTTTAATACAAGCCTGCTTTAAACAACACTTTATGCACCTGCTTTGGGTGTATTGCTATGTGACCACCGCTTTGTCAGTTACTGCTTGCTCATACCATTGAATTTGAAAGCCCTGCACAGCCACTCAGATTGTATTTTATTTTTGCTGCTGGATGATATGTGACCAGCCCTACGCTTGCATAAATTGTGTCTGTTTCAAGTCCTCACATATCTGGCACACTTACTCTTTTCAGTGTCTTTACAATTTTTGGTATTGATATGCAGAATAATAGCGGTGTCCTCCATTGGAAATAGAAAATCTACCTCCATCTACTTGACATATCAGTTAGTTCTTCTTGAAACCAAGCACGTCTTTTGTCAGAAATTTAAAAACTCTGCCTGACGTTCTTTGTTAAACAAGCACAAACAGTCATATTGACAGATTAAGCACGTGGCTCAGAACTAAGCTCCTTGATAGTGCACTTGTACAGTTCTCAGTTTGTAAGCTTCACTTTATTAATATCCATCCATTATCCAACCCGCTATATCCTAACTACAGGGTCATGGGGGTCTGCTGGGGCCAATCCCAGCCAACACAGGGCGCAAGGCAGGAAACAAACCCCGGGCATGGTGCCAGCCTACCACAGCTTTATTAAAATAAAACATATAATTAGTCTCATATTGTCTATTTTGAATAGAACTGATATTGAAATTATTCCAAGTTTAAAATACAAGACATATGAGAATTTTTAAAAATAAATTTGGACACCAAAATTAGGCAAGAAATAAATGATTGGGAAATACAGAACATTTGGCAACCCTAGGTCTGGCCCTGCACAATAGTGTATTGGAATAAACTGGTGAATGAATGAACGTATTTTCCCTTCAGAATGTACATTTTTCAAGAAATTTGATATACAGTAGCAGTGAACTAGAGACATATCAAATATCATTAATACATTTAATACAACTCGAAATGCCAATGCCCACTTTAGCTGAACCTGTTTTCTATTGTAGAAGGCAGGCAAAGTAAATAAATGGAGAAAATTATAAAAAAAAAAATCAGATAAAATTCTGTAGCAATGTGTTTACTTCTACTTTGATTCTCACTGCCACATTGAACGTCACACTAGTAAGTCATTACTTTCTAGATTATAAATTAAAAAAAAAAAAACAGAAAATATAATGTTTTAAGTAACCATTCTAGTCTTTTTGCTGCACGTTCTAGCACAAGTTAGCACTGTTGACTTATTCTTCTAGAGTTCTGGATAAGACCCCTCCGCTCAGCCCCCCAGAAACATTATGTTCAAAGATATGATTGTTAAGTAAATGACCAAAACTCGCCCTGAGTTCCCCTGTTCCCACCTTGGACCAGCACTATCAGCTTACTTACTAGCTCTCACAACCCTTAAGTAGACAAGTTGGTTAGAAAATGGACAGATGAGTGGATATGGGAATGTAAACTTTTTAAAGTCGATCTCTTTGGTATAAGCAATAAATGTTGAAATGATTTAAGGTTTTGAGACAGGTTCTGGTAAGTATTAAAATTAACCTATACTGTACATCAAAAAAGGTTTAATGTCTCCTTAATGGAATATTCCACCTAATGTTATTTTTCATATGTTATTTACTCCAGTTTGTAGTTGAGGACGAGAAACATTTTTTATCTCATGTTTTTATGGCGAAAGGACATAACTAAATTTTTGATAGAATGGGACCCAATAGAAACCAGCCCATGATAATAACAAACAATATAAAACATCCATTAAAAAAATCTCACGTTACTTGTGTTGCCTAATCCACATGTCAGGTCATCTTGTCATATACTCAGAAAATGACAAACAAACATATTTTTTGGTACCATACTGCTAAATAAATCACTCTGGATAATGAAAGTAATCCACAAACAGTATGCCTCTCCACAGGGGGTTGCACTTTTATGTTAATTACAATGGGGTAAATAACAAATAACAAGATTATTTTTGGATTGAGTATTCCTTTAAAGAACATACAAAAAGTGTCTGCTAATGGGTTATTGTTTTTCAAATGAATTATTAATTAAGATTAACAAAAAAAATTAACTTAATGAGAAACGGTTCAAAATTGCTTTGAATTTTATAAGTATCTGTTAATGTTATTCTCAGTAAATGTAGGATGCTAACTTTTTGGACACTTTTCAACATTTGTAATGATAATTTCATTATTAATCTGATCTGTCTTGAATAAGAAGTTTTTGCATACCTTATTAATATTTAATTTGAACATTGTAATGCAATCCTTAAATTCAACAATATATACATTATATGTATTTACAGTATATAAAATCCATCGTCTGTCTGTCTGTATGTATGTCTGTCCGCTTTTCACGAGAGAACCACTTAACAGATTTAGATCGTGTTTTTTTCCGTAATTTGCTTCAACACTCCAGTTGATTTTGCGACCTCTCTCTTCATGCTAAGTATCATAGTTTGCTTGCGGTACCAATTTATTTGCACAAATCCGACAGAGTAGCTGTGGGCCGAGGGGAGCGGGGGTGGAGCCCTCCTGACTCACGCACCAGCCTCCGTTCGAGTCGGTCTACCACTTGTCACGTGTTGGAGCGTACCTTGCCTCTGCTTAGCTAGCGATACCTGTTTGTTCAACAGACTTAGTCATCTAGAGATTGTTAAGGAGTAACGTTGACATTTTTGAGATAGAGAGAGCTCAGAGCTACATGTGTTTTAGAGGGTAGCTGCTGATTGCCAGAGATATCACGGCTACATGCTTTTCTCCCCACGCGGAGGACACTCTACCGTCGGAGCTGAACACAATCAGATACAGTGCCAACGTTTGACACTGGAGTGTACCTACCTTCCATTTGGCCAGAATTACATTTTTTTTAAAATTTTTAATTGATTTTTAAAGCTTGTCCTGTTTCACTACTACATGGGTGGAGCTGCGGGAGACAGCTAATATAAAATAAATAAAAAGAAATAAAGTTTCACTCCTGCAATATCAAAAGGTAAATAAGGGCATGCAGTAAATGAGATATGTACATTTCACTTACTTTGTCATTCTTCTTCTCTTCCAGGCTTTTTTGTGACGATTAGCCCATGTATAAGCCAATAGTGTTAGACCACTGATGGGAAAAGCTGAAAAACGGTTTCATTTTGAGATCAGGAAATAGGAGAAACAAAATTTGTAAACTGAGGCTACGTCCCACTACTATATTTTTATTTAAAAATGGAGTTTTTAAACAAAAACAATTTCTGTCCACATTAATGTTTCACCTTGTTTACAAAAGCACACTAAAATGGCCAAAAACACATATGACATACCTGTTCGCCTACAGTGGAAAGGAGAAGACAAAGCGTCCTCCTTGAAGGAATGGTTATGTCACCGACCACAGGATTTATCGCAAAACTATACAATCTGGTAAATAATTTGCCTCTTGTGCATGTATGTAGCATTCAAACTGTACAAAACAAAATTTAAATGCATACAAGAAAGCAACACAATGGAAAGCAACTCCTCCATTTCCGTTATGCTGGAAAAACGTTTTCTTCCTGGAAGGGTGACCCATCAGGGAATTAGAAACAGGATTAAATCAGGGAAGGGCCATGTAATAAGCATGAACTAATCAGAGTGTTTTCAAAATTCAGAGTTTTCACTCATCAACGCTGCAATGCCAAGCCAATATTTTCAGAAATATGCAGCTCTAAAGTGCATTTTCAATAGTCTCCATTTCTGGGGTTCAAAAGCATAGGGGTGATGCAGAAAAAAGGTGGACAAAGGCAATTTTGCATTATGGGCATAGCCTTAGACAAAGAGGAATTCAAAATACCAGAAAAACCCTAGTGAAACTAATAATTTTGTTTTTCTGCTAGAGGTAAATTCATATCCACAAATAAAGGAAAAATGTCATACCCAAAAGGACATTCAGTTGTGCATCAAAACCCTAATGCCAACCAAAACGTGGAGTCCAAAATTCATACCAGTAAGTCTTTACCTCAGTCTTTATATTCAAATCACACACACTCCATTTTTTTAAAATCCACAATCTTGGACAATCTGGAATTTCATGATACTGACCTTTATACTGGAGGCAATGGGAGCTGTTGTTAACAACAAAAAGACAATTCCATGTCCTACAAATTTTGTACCAATGAAAGACAAAATGGTGGAGTGAGAACAAAAAAAATGTAAGAGTAAAATTATTAATACAGAGAGGCAGAGCTTGCATTGTGTTACTTTTGGATCTCATGAATATACTTTGACATTTTTCTGCCATAAGGCAGGAAGAGGACAAGGAGATAAAAAATACTCAAAACCAGAAACAAGTCGAAACTGTGAAGAAGAAACCTTATGAACCAAAGCCTAAATCCTAATGTGAATTTGAAGTCAGACTGAAGCTTAAAGTTCAGAAACCAGAACCTTCAGAAATTATTTTGCACTATGTTTGATTCTGGTTTTCTATCCAAATCAAAGTTATGAGTGAATCGCGGCACCAGTATTTAAGGGGTGTTCATGTCAGAAAGCCACCCTCTGAGTTTTTCCCAGGGGTGTGTTACCATCTCGAGCCAAGAGGGGGCACTGCTGCTGTATTGTCGTCTTGTTCCTGCACATTACAGAGAGAGAGCTCCACAGCCTACTTATAGTCTACATAGCCATTCAGATTAGATGATAGATAGATAGATAGATAGATAGATAGATAGATAGATAGATAGATAGATAGATAGATAGATAGATAGATAGATAGATAGATACTTTATTAATCCCAAGGGGAAATTCACATACTCCAGCAGCAGCATACTGATAAAGAAAATATTAAAGAGTGATAACAGTGCAGGTATACAGACAGACAATAACTTTGTATAATTTTAATGTTTACCCACCCGGGTGGAATTGAAGAGTTGCATAGTGTGGGGGAGGAACGATCTCCTCAGTCTGTCAGTGGAGCAGGATATTGACAGAAGTCTGTCGCTGAAGCTGCTCCTCTGTCTGGAGATGACACTGTTTAGTGGATGCAGTGGATTCTCCATGGTTGACAGGAGCCTGCTCAGCGCCCGTCGCTCTGCCATAGATGTCAAACTGTCCAGCTCCATACCTACGATAGAGCCTGCCTTCCTCACCAGTTTGTCCAGACGTGAGGCGTCCCTCATTTTTATGCTGCCTCCCCAGCACACCACCGCGTAGAAGAGGGCGCTCGCCACAACTGTCTGATAGAACATCTGCAGCATCTTATTGCAGATGTTGAAGGTCGCCAGCCTTCTAAGGAAGTATAGTCAGCTCTGTCCTTTCTTACACAGAGCATCAATATTGGCAGTCCAGTCCAATTTATCATCCAGCTGCACTCCCAGGTATTTATAGGTCTGCACCCTCTGCACACAGTCACCTCTGATGATCATGGGGTCCATGAGATTAAGCTAGCCTGAGTGTTATGGTGGTAGCAGTTTTGTTTCTTTTTGAATGCCATTGTTCATTGTTGTTGTTGTTGAATCTTCAAGTAAACGGGAAATCAAACATTTGTTGAAGGATCAACCTGTCATTCCCTCAGATGACCACAGGGGTCATGCTGATGATGTAAGGCATTGTGCTTTTCGAAACCATGTTCATTAGCATCCAGGAATAGTGTACCAGTAATAGGAATGATAACATGGCAGCTCCCATATATGGAACAAAATAACATTGTGGCACATTGAATTAAATAATCACTATGATCAGGCACATTGTACTGCAACAGTAACTACATAGACATATAACCAATGTAAAGAAACCCAAATACAATATATTTATATATAGACATTTTTTTAAGAGATGTGAACATCTCATAACAACCTTGAAACAAGCCCTTGATCTCCAAAACGTTCTGTGAGCCATACAGATGAGTTACGTGTCATAGAAGTTGAGTGTTGTTTGAGTGGTAAATATTTAAAACTAACTGTAGCTCATTTTGTTTATTTTAATTAAAAAATATGTCATGGAAGTACATATATAATGTTATCAGGAATATGTGAAAGAGGTTAAATGAGATGACCCTCTTAATGTTAACCATCTTTCCATTGCAGACTGATATCAGCCTACCGCGTGTGCTCAGTATCTCTTAACGAAAACAGAAAGCTCTTGTCAAATGGAAAGTCCAAGTCCTCCCCTGATCGTGCTGACACACTGGAGTGTTCTTGGAATCAACTGTGTTTCTTTGGGTATTACTTGTTCTAAGTGTTGACTTGCTTATTCTAATGATATAAATGTGAAGAGAGCTGCTTCCATTGTAACACAATCTAAAATATGACTGGGATGGTTTGGATATCCTGTTAATAATACTTGGCACTGCCATTTCCACTTGTTGGCAAATACAGTCAAGCGAAACATCACATGTAATGCATGGTCCAGCTGTATTATATATTGGAAGGTGAGTTTTTGGTTGGTTGGTTGTTAACTTCAAAAGAACATTTTTGAGTTTTCTTTTCAATTGTAAGGCCTGATCTTCTTTATTGGCACAGAGCCTAGTACCAGAACATGACATCATATGGAGAACTACTACTAAAGTATTGTAATAGTCCAATATCTATATTCTTTAAAGAGTATGCATATTGTATTGTATCTGTCAATGCTTGATTGCCACCAATTGATGCAGAAGTGCGTGCATATGAAATCTTTGATGTAACAGTGTTCTAGTCAATACTGTTCATTGCTGAACTCTAACATTTTCAACATATCAAACCAAAGGCATTGCCTTACAACTCCTGGGTTTGTTTCCCAAATTTTTCATTGCCTGTGTGGTATAAACTTTCACTTAATGGCCACATCAGTTTTTTTCTGGGTACTCCAATTTCCCTCATTCTTCTTCAAGGACGCACACACCACATTGGGTTTACAGTAAATGGACCCACCATGAATGTGTGCATGAGTGTGACCAGCAAATGTTACTGTCCTCTAAAGGTTTGTTTCCATCCCTACATATAACAAAGAAATTCCCTGAAACCCTCTTATAGGCAGACAAGGTTCATAAAATAAATGTATGCATGAAGGTTATCAGACTATTATCACTTTAGAAAGCAATAATTAATTAAAATCTTCATGGTTTAGTTGTTTTTATGAAGAAACGTAACTATAGTTAAATGCAAACCTAATGAAGTATTCTCAAAGCACACTTGATTGTTTAGGTTAACTTTAATTTTTAACATTGTGCTCCCCTATTTCATGGCTTTCAGCTATACACTGCTTTTTATTTGTTCAATAAACTGTGTTAAGTGTATTGTTTACTCTGGTTTTTCTTCATTTTCTTGAAATATTTGTAAAGGTAATTTCAATTAGAATCCTGTGATAAGAAGGAGCCCTTGTGATAACCCCCCACATCCAAAGAACAAAAAGGATTCTAACATGGCCTGGAAACACTTTCATAGTTAATGATCGCCCTACAGTTTCCAAGATATCAAGTTAGATCTTTCTTTAGTAGGTCCTGGTGTCCCTGTACCTTTACACCTTTTTTGTGCCTAAAGAGTTGAGTCTCCAAGAGCCCAACTACCTGCTCTGTTAGATGTAGAAATAGGACAGTATACACTGAGGAGACAAAACATTATGGTCACTCCTGTATGAGGTGAATGACTTTGATCATCTCATCACTATGGCAAAAGTCAAGACCTGGGATACGTTAGACTGTAAGCTGACAGTGGGTACTCCTATTCAAGGTTTTGAATGAGGCAGATAAAGAGCCTAAATGTGTAAAGACCCTAGACTCATAGATACAAGAGGTCAACAAAAGCTATGCTGTCTGGTGTGGACCAACAGAAGGGCTACTGTAGCACAAACATCAGAAATTGTCAATGTTGGTTAGGCGAATAATGTGTCACAACACAAAGTGCATCGAACCCTGCTGAGTATGGGACTTCATAGCCACTGGACAGCTTTAATGTTCATGCTAACCCCTTTACGGAGGGCATGCAACCTTTGTTTCAAGTCAATGTGGTATGAAGATCATTATACAGGTTATTGTTTCTTGCATGAGCCTAGGAGCGATAGATAGATAGATAGATAGATAGATAGATAGATAGATAGATAGATAGATAGATAGATAGATAGATAGATAGATAGATAGATAAGCAAAATACCGGTGCTTTGCAACAGAGAAATAGTGTGTTAAAGAAGTTATGAAAAAGAAAAGGAAACATTTTAAAAATAATGTAACATGATTTTCAATGTAATTGTCATAGGCTAATTTTAGTATTGAGAGTGAATCTGGTGATTGTAAAGAAGCAATCTTGTGTCAAGTCAATGCCGAAATTTTTTAGAGTCAGGCCCTGTGACTTATTTATTGTCATAGAGAAGCAAACCCTTACTGGAAGGTTGGAAGTAGTGGAGTAAAGAAGAAGGGAGCAGTGAGCACGACAAACAGCTGAGGAAAGTAAGGATGCGAGTGAGGACGCACATGAGTGCGGGATGTCATTAATGTATATAGGCAGGGAGTCAACCAGGAGGTAGGTGCGTGGACAGCGGAAAAAGGAAATAAATCCTCTTTTAACGGAAATAAGGAATGAAACCGCCAAAAGGAGAGGTCAGTTCCGAAAGTTCCTTACGACATAATGGTGAGAACCACCAAAAAGAAGATGTTATTTCCAAAAGTTCGTTATGGGGCACGGCCCGAAATTAAATATACTTAATGTTTGTAAGTACAGTGTAAAGGATGAGCATGGGAAATTTGGGCTTCGTATATTGGAAGTCGCAGAAATAGTGAGGAGGGGTTTCCCCTATCTATATATACAGTTTAGGGGGTACACCTGTCCCCCCCCCCCCCCCCCCCTTGGGTATTGCAATAGGACAAGAAACATACCTAACTTTTGTAAGTATACTGCAAGGAATGAGCATGTGAAATTTCAACTTCCCACCTATATGGAAAGTGGGAGAATTAGTGATGAGTCAGTGAGGGTTTTGCCTTTTATATAGATAGATGATTTTATTAATGTTGAAGCAAACTGCAAAAGGTTACAGCAACAGTCATATGACATGGAAAATAGCTAAGGAAAAAAGCTGAAAGTAAATATAAAGCATGTGATGTACGGTCCACAAAATTCTTTTTTCACAGTCAATTTTGCATTTTGCAAAACACAAAACTCACTAAAAAGAGCAGAACATCTAGATGCCCTCCCACACTGCCCAGATGTTCCACCAGTCCTTCAGTGCGGCTTCAAACACTTTCATCTGTCTGGCATACTGCACTTACAAGAAATCGTATTATTTTGAATTCAAATAGGTAATGAGTTGAATAATGGGGATTTTAAGTAATTAAGACCACCTGCCTTGTTCCCTGTGCACACTGGGATAGATTCCAGTTTCACTGCAAATCTACTCTGGATAAAGCAGGTTTAGAAAATGTTTTGCTGGATGGATGGATGATTATTATTGTAGGTTAATGACTTTCATTTGTATAAGTCACTCACTTTTTTTTGCCACAGCTAGACCAAACATTTGTCATATTGAACCATGTTTTACTTTATACAAAAAGCAATGATGTTTACAGGCTGCACATTTTGGTATGAATGTTTGAAATCTATCCATACAAGCAAGCATTGAACAGAGTAGGAGCAGAACAAACCTCTAACAGACCCCCGAATCAACTGTGAAAAACACAAAGGTTCTGCCTCCACTCTGTAAAGCACTCACAGTGCGAGTGTACAGGCTGGCAATGACATCCGACAACTTTGGGGGGATCCAGCGTTGATCACTTTATGAAAGTCAACAAAGGCTGCAAAGAAACAACAGCAATATTTGTGTTTGTGCTCGATGAGGACCCTTGTTGCCAGGATGCAGTCCATGGCAGACTTCTTAAGCATAAAACCAGACTGCTCTGGTCAATGGTAGATGAGCAAGTGATCACGGATCCTATTGAGGATGACCCTAACAAGGACCTTACCCAGCACCAAGAGCAGTGCTAAACCCCTGTAGTTGTTTCAATCCAGGCGATCACGCTTCGCTATTCAGATAAGGATGACAAGTCCTGTTTCCAGTCAGTTGGGATGCTGTGCTAAATATGTATTTGTACCATGGGTTTTGTTTTTTATTTAAATTTTTTTTTTAATCTTTTTACATTTTACATGCATTATATCTGAAAAGAATAAAGGGCTTATGACTCATGCATGGTAGCTCAAAAGACACGCGTGAATACTGCAGTGTTCAAATAAACTCAGCCCTTCACAAAAGCAGGACACTGTACAAGTGCCATGTGGGGTAATTAAAAAGGTGGAATTGGGCACAATTTTCACTGCCTATTTGCACCTGTAATTCAGCAAGATAAAATGATTGATTAATATATTTCATCAATCACAATTTATCTTTGTATTTAATACTTATTGAAAACAAATGCAGCTGGTGGGCAATAAATTGGGTATGGTTTTAAACACTGTCAAGTCAAAGTGCCACTTCTAGCTTACAGTAATGGATAGATTTAACATGTTGCATTACGGGTGAATTATGAATTAGCTAATGTGAATGGAAAACATTTGAAACAAAAGCGTTGTTTTCGCATTGACCTGTGTTAACATTAGACTAAACTGATGAGGTAACTACAAGGGAGATTTTTAACATTCTTGTCCTAAACTTCAGGAGGCTGACCGTACCCTCATTTGCAGCTTTAAATTTAGGGCCACCATCACTGACAACCTAAAGTGGGCACAATGTACTTGAACTATTGCCAAGAAAACTCAACATCTTACATCCTCGGATATCTGTGGAAAAGCCAGATTTCACCATTTGTACTCACCAGCTTACACAGGTGAACACACAGGATTCCGTCTTCACTTCCTTGATTACAGTGCTCTCCATAATGTTTGGAACAAAGACATATTTTTCTTGATTTCCCCCTCTGCTCCACAATTTAAAACTACAACTCAAACAATTCAGATGTGATTAAAGTGCACATTGTAGACTTTCATTTCATTTAAGGGGATCTGCATACATTTTTGGTCTCTTCAAGTAGAAATAACAATTTTTCTACATGCCCAGGGCACCACAAACCAGCTGGTATCATGGGCGTTTGCAATTCCTCAGGTGGGTTTCATTGCTTCATAAGGTACCTCGGCTTGCTTCTACCCTTTGGAGTCTCTAGTTGCTATTGTTCAACATGAGGAAAAACAAGAATAAAACCATTGGAGACATTGATAGAACATTAGGATGACCAAAATCAACTGTCTGGAATATCATGAAGAAGAAAGACCGCACTGGTGGGCTCAATAATCACAAAGGGATTGGTAGGCCAAGGAAGACCTTCACTGCTGACCTCACGATAGCAAAGAAAAAGCCCCAAATGCCTGTGCAACAGATCACAGTCTTTAGGATGCAGATGTGCGTGTCTGAGACAAGTATCTACAGAAAACTTCATGAGTAGAAATACAGAGGCCACACTGCAAGATGCAAACCACTGGGTTGCCACCAAAACAGGATGGTCAGCTGACAGTTTGCAAAAAAGAACTTAAAAGAGCCTACAGAAGTCTGGAAACAGGTCTTGTGGACAGACAAGACAAAGATTAACCTTCATGAGATTGATAGCAAGAGGAAAGTGTGGAGACCAAAAGGAACTGCCCAAGATCAAAAGCAGACCACCTCATCTGTTAATCATGTATGATCGTGTATGGCTGTCACAAGCACTGGCACACTTCTCTTTATGGATGAAGGAATTGTTGAAGGCAGTCGCACAATAAATTCTGAGGTGTGTAGAAGCATCTGATCTGCTTGAGTTCCAGTAAATGCCTCCAAACTCAATGGATGGCACTTCGTCCTGCAACAAGATGATGACCTCAAACAGACTGCCAAGGCAACAAAGGAATTTTTCAAAGGTAAAAATTGGAAAATTGTTGGACAGCCAAGTTAGTCACCCAATCTGGGGAGACCCAATGAGGACCACTCTCCGACTGAATGCATTTGCATTGCGCCATGACAGCGCTTGCAGTTTCACACGGGGACCACCTCCCATCTGTTGCACAAAATGCAAAGTTTCTCTTGTTTCTAGTAGTAAAAAGACATTGTTTCAAGGACTTGTTGCTTTAGATTGAGGTGTACATATATACTGTAAAGCAGAAATAATAAAAAGGTCAGAAAGAGGTGAAACTCCATCATTCATTGGCAGAGCACTTGGTTACAGTCGGTCAACAATAGCATTTGTTAAAATAATGTACCTGTTCCGACTTACATACAAATTCAACTTAAGTACAAACCTACAGTCCCTATCTCATATGTAACCCGGGGACTGCCTGTGTATATATATTATACATATATATATATATATATATATATATATATATAGAAATCAAATTGTCCGGAATCGGAGAAAACGAATCACATATCTTAAAATTGGCTTTTATTCCCGAGCTTTCAACACCTACCAGGTGTCATCATCAGATGAAAATGATTAGACATACAGGAATCAAACACAACATATAGCAAATGAGGAAGGGGGTGTAGGTGGGTGGATTAGAAAGGTGGGTTTCATAGGGTGTTTTTGTCTTATGTCTTTTTTATTACTAAGATGTTCTTTTTTTTTTTAAACCTGCATAAGCTGGGCTAAAGTCCAAGGGTCTGTTAATGTCATTTTCATTTAATAGCCACAATTCAGCCAGCTCTCTGGCACTTTTAGTATTTGCCCTGAACCTTACTTGCACCATGTCCCAGTTAAATGCGTGTCTGGTTGAATTAGTACGTGTACATATCAGAGACCATGGAACCCTACTTCTAACAGGACTGCCATACTCTTGTATATATGTTGCGAGTGTTTTAGATGTTTGTCAGGCATATACAGCTGGGCATAAATCACATGGTATGCTGTAAACCCCATTCTGTGTCTCTGGTGCTGATTTCTTGCTTTCAGCATTAAAAATGACTGTCCACCGAGCGTTCCCCAGTTTATGTGCTGCTTTAATGCCTGATCTGGAGAAGATGTGTACTGTGGTTTGAGACACGCCACGGCGATAAGGAAGATGACCTTATCTGGTAGTCATAAATTGGACTTGATCTGCACATCTGGCTTACAGTATCTGTTGGCAACACTTATTACTGTGATTTGGGACTCTGACCATAAAGCAGTACATTTCACTGTCTCATTTCCTCTCCCTCTTCTTACCTGTAAACGTCAAATTTCTTTCAGGATCCTTAAACATATCTGTCCTTCTATCCTTGCAGGATCCATTTCTGATCTTTTTCTGTCTTCCCCTATTCCATCCATGCTGTATAGTCTTGTTGACTAATATAACTTGGCCCTTCTTTCAGCACTAGATAAAACAGCTCCTTTAAAACATCAGGAGGATCCCTTTAAGCGTTTGACTCCATGGTATAACTCAGAATTACAGTCTATGAAAGCAGAGAGAATGTCATGCAATACTGGCCTCACTGTGCACATCCATGCTTTCTCAGGCTGTCACAGGACTTACTGGGAAGCCCTAACTTCAGCCCAGAACACACATTATGGCATAATAATAGAAACTGGCCATAATAACTTGAGCGTTTTGTTCTCTGTAGTTAATAAAATACTTCAACATGTGTCTGGCCCAATTACCTCCTCTACTGAAGTCTGAAAAAATTCCTCCACTTTTTCTGTAATAAAAATCCATCCATCCATTTTCCAACCCGCTGAATCCGAACACAGGGTCACGGGGGTCTGCTGGAGCCAATCCCAGCCAACACAGGGCACAAGGCAGGAAACAATCCTGGGCAGGGTGCCAACCCACCGCAGGACACACACAAACACACCAAGCACACACTAGGGCCAATTTAGAATCGCCAATCCACCTAACCTGCATGTCTTTGGATTGTGGGAGGAAACCGGAGCGCCCGGAGGAAACCCACGCAGACACGGGGAGAACATGCAAACTCCACGCAGGGAGGACCTGGGAATCGAACCCAGGTCCCCAGGTCTCCCAACTGCGAGGCAGCAGCGCTACGTAATCAAAATTAAAGATCTAAATAATTCAACTAACATAAATCTATTTACATCTTTCCCTGTCTTCCCAGTTCCTTTACTAAATTTTCACCAGTCACATCTGCATTTGTTAACAACCTGCTTCCTAAGATGAGGCCGACTACTTGTGTAGTGGACCGCCTCCCCAATACATTTCTTAAATCCTGCCTTCATGCTATAATCCGGATCGTTACAACAATAATAAATACATCCCTTGACACCAGCTTTGTGCCAGCCACTTTTAAAACCAATTCTGTAACATCAATGTTAAAAATTGTCTGGTCTTGGCACTGACAATCTTAATTTTCAGCCTCCCTCTCACTTACCTTTTCTGTCAAAGGTTCTCGAGTGTGTTGTAGCCTCCCACCTCACTAATTACTTAACTTCTAATAACTTGGTGGAACCCTTTCAAGTCTGGTTTCAGAGCACAGCACAGCTGAGAAACTTCCTGCTCTGTTTCGGGTAACTAATGATATGCTGGTCTGTCCAGATTCTGCAGCCATAATCAAATTAATTCTGTTAGTCTCCAGTGCAGGATTTTGACACCATCAGACATGACATTCTACTGTCCAGAATGGAGAGCATACTCGGTATCTCTGGCACTGCCTTTCACTGGTTCAAATCCTATCTGACTGATAGGCAAGAGTTTGTTAGTCTTAGCAAGAGCAGGTCAGAGAAGGACTTCCTCAGGGCTCTGTATTCGGCCCTCAGCTCTTCTGCATCTATATCCTTCCCCTTGGCCATATTATTCATAGTTATGGACCAAGTTATTTTTATGAAGATGATACTCAACTCTATTTCAATATTAACAAGTGAACTTCATCACTTCATTAAAACTTGGATAAAGCAGAACTGTTTAAAATTAAAATTACAACAAAACATAACTCCCATAAACAGGCACTGAAGCGCAATTTAAGAAAATTAGCTCCTTTTCAGTCACTCTTGCCGATGATCTCATTATACCTTCTAATGCAAGGAATTTTGGTGCCATTTTTGATTCCTCCATTTCTTACTCCACTCACATAAACCACATTAAGAAACTTTCTTACTTTCACCTCTGTATAACATCCCGTGTTTGCTCATTCCGCTCCTTTTCTAAGGCTGTGAAACTCGTCCCTGCTTTTATCATATCGCACATTGATTACTGTAACTCCCTACTGGCAGGTGCCCCTTCATATCTTGTATCAAAACTCCAGTTGATCCCAAACTCTGCTGCAAGAGTCCTTACATGAACCAGCAAAGCTGAGCACTTCACACCCATCCTACTTTGCCTTCACTGGCACCCCGTGTCTTTCAGGATCGAGTACAAAATTCACCCAACTACAGTACATAGGTAACGGGGCTTTCAGCCATATAGCGCCCAGACTTTGGAATGACCTGCCAAAATTAATGAGATCAGCTGAGTGTACTCATTTTTTTTAAAGAAACACTTAAAACTCATCTGTTCAGGAAGGCTTTTAGCTTAAGCAGACATTCTGCCCCTCCTTTCAGTTTACCTCTTTGTTCACTGCTCAGCATAATTTGTGTGTTATATCAAATTATGTGATTTGTTAAGGATTTTCTTATTGAACTCAGTATTTTACTCTATTTTTTTCTTAATTCTGTTTAATGCTTTGTATACCCTGTATTTATCTGTTTAATGTGTATACATAAAACATTCTATCCAACGTTACATATATGCTGCTGTTTAAATAGACGTCTTGAGCATTCGAAAGGTGCTATATAAATAAAATGTATTATAATCATATGTCATCTAAACTTGGAACAATGATAGCTAACAGATTGGGGCACAAAGGAAAATTGATTCCAGGGTTATGCATCATAAAATGTCTTGGTTATACAGTGGGGCAAAAAAGTATTTAGTCAGCCACCAATTGTGCAAGTTCTCCCACTTAAAAAGATGAGAGAGGCCTGTAATTTTCATCATAGGTATACCTCAACTATGAGAGACAAAATGAGAAAAAAAAAGCCCAGAAAATCACATTGTCTAATTTTTGAAGAATTTATTTGCAAATTATGGTGGAAAAAAAGGTATTTGGTCAATAACAAAAGTTCATCTCATTACTTTGTTACATACCCTTTGTTGGCAATGACAGAGGTCAAACGTTTTCTGAAAGTCTTCACAAGGTTTTCACACACTGTTGCTGGTATTTTGGCCCATTCCTCCATGCAGATCTCCTCTAGAGCAGTGATGTTTTGGGGCTGTCGCTGGGCAACACAGACTTTCAACTCCCTCCAAAGATTTTCTATGGGGTTGAGATCTGGAAACTGGCTAGGCCACTCCAGGACCTTGAAATGCTTCTTACGAAGCGACTCCTTCGTTACCCGGGCGGTGTGTTTGGGATCATTGTCATGCTGAAAGACTCGGTCACGTTTCATCTTCAATGCCCTTGCTGATGGAAGGAGGTTTTCACTCAAAATCTGACGATACATGGCCCCATTCATTCTTTCCTTTACACGGATCAGTCGTCCTGGTCCCTTTGCAGAAAAACAGCCCCAAAGCATGATGTTTCCACCCGCATGCTTTACAGTAGGTATGGTGTTCTTTGAATGCAACTCGGCATTCTTTCTCCTCCAAACACGAGTAAAATTTTTTTTTATCTGACCATATGACATTCTCCCAATCCTCTTCTGGATCATCCAAATGCTCTCTAGCAAACTTCAGACAGGCCTGCACATGTACTGGGTTAAGCAGGGGGACACGTCTGACACTGCAGGATTTGAGTCCCTGGCGGTGTAGTGTGTTATTGATGGTAGCCTTTGTTACTCTGGTCCCAGCTCTCTGCAGGTCATTCACTAGGTCACCCCGTGTGGTTCTGGGATTTTGCTCACCGTTCTTGTGATCATTTTGACCCCACGGGGTGAGATCTTGTGTGGAGCCCCAGATCGAGGGAGATTATCAGTGGTTTTGTATGTCTTCCATTTTCTAATAATTGCTCCCACAGTTGATTTCTTCACACCAAGCTGCTTACCTATTGCAGATTCAGTCTCCCCAGCCTGGTGCAGGTGTACAATTTTGTTTCTGGTGTCCTTTGACAGCTCTTTGGTCTTGGCCATGGTGGAGTTTGGAGTGTGACTGTTTGAGGTTGTGGACAGGTGTCTTTTATATTGATAACAAGTTCAAACAGGTGCTATTAATACAGGTCATGAGTGGAGGACAGAGGACCCTCTTACAGAAGAAGTTACAGGCCTGTGAGAGCCAGAAATCTTGCTTGTTTGTAGGTGACCAAATACTTATTTTCCACCATAATTTGCAAATAAATTCTTTAAAAATCAGACAATGTGATTTTCTGGATTTTTTTCTCATTTTGTCTCTCATAGTTGAGGTATACCCTATGATGAAAATTACAGGCCTCTCATCTTTTTAAGTGGGAGAACTTGCACAATTGGTGGCTGACTAAATACTTTTTTGCCCCACTGTATACTATAAATTCCAGTTATTTGGAGAGAAATCCTAAAACACTTCAGATAATATTGGCATGAAACAAATGTTTTTATTCATATACAGACTTTTTCAGAAAAAAAAAATTAAAGTGTTATACTCACCACTCTTCCTTTACTACACAAGCAGAATAATAGATATTTATTTTTGGGTATTAACTTAGACACAATAAAGCCAAAAACTCCTTAGGGCATAAAGGGGTATGGTTAAATTTAACACCCGACAATTCAAATCAGCACTAAAATTCTGCTGCTCCTAACAACATCAGTCACAGTAAGAAACCAGGAGCAGATTATTTGTAATAAAAAAAAAAAAATCTATGGGACAATTATTATATAAACATGTAATAAGTAGATGAAAGAGTAGGGCACAGTAAGTTTGTTCCCTTTCTATTCTGAAGAGGTGACTTGTCTAACTTACCATGAGGTGCCAACTATTCCCTCGATTAGACAGACTAAATTAGGACTCTGAATGAACAACTAGTTTGCATGTTATGACTATTACTTTGAACACCCTGGAACACAGATTTTTCTTAACATATGTTTACAATTCAGAGGGAAACAAATAATCAATTCATTCTATTAATGTACTGACCTGTTCCAAAAGAACAAACTTAATTACAAGAGTATTATCTGGAATAGGGGTGGGCAATGTCTGTCCTGGAGGGCTGCACGTTTCTGCTCCAACCCAGTTTCTTAATGAGAAGTCAGTTATTGCTGATGAAGCCCTTATTGCTTAAGTGACATTTTGATGCTTCATTTTTGTGGTCTCTCTTATTAAGGTTCCCCACCCTTAATTGCTTATTTCAATCTTAAACAGCTGCATTCAGTGTTTTAATGGCTCCTTATTAGAATTAAGATTTAAATGACAAAGCAGCCAGACGTTCTCCATCTAGCTTGCTTCCATTTATATCTGTGTGTGTGTTCATTCTGCACTGTTTGAATTAACAAAAAACTTATTGAAAAATGTGACAGACTGAAAATTATATGTGTTAGGCTCAAAAATCATTTGGATGATATCCTTGGAAAGGAAAAAATCTACGATATAAGAACCTTACATTGCAGAGTAACAAGCCGTAAGATTAAATAAGGTCCAAGATTGGGAAGGATTGGGTTTCTAATTAAGAAACTGGGTTGGAATGAAAACCTGTAGCAACTGTGGCTCTGCAGGACCGACATTGCCCACCCCTGGTCTGGAAGACTGAAGACTGCACTAAAATATGAGAAAATTTCTCACCTCACATAGAGGACAGAATGTCAAAAATATGGGAATGACAGAACCATAAGACGTGCACAAGTATAAGCAAAACCTTTCAAAACTTTACAGAAAAATATTTACTTTCACAAATTGAAGCGTCAAGATAAATAGTGCATTTACTTGCATGTTGTACCACATAGTAAGTGGTAGCATCAAATGACTCAATGAATTTAACATTTTAAATGAAAATTATAATTGTCATACTTTTTTGATTTGGTATATAATTATCTTGTGCATGTGTCATTTTTAGCAAGAGTTCACTAAACCTGACTAGAAAAACAAGCTTGCACATTAGTTAAAAAAATATCCTTTGCAGTAAGCTTTCAAGGTGAATATACTGTATTCAAGGAGAAACACAGCAAACAAGTCTTATTTCTGGACAGCAATAAAACTTTCTCCATAAGCAAATGACAGGAGTAAGACATATATCATTATGTTACTTTTTAAATTTATTGTCTTTTTTATTGTACAATGTCAGAACAAATAAAAATGCTTTAACACTAAGGAATGGAGCTTGTGATCACAATCTGAGGTAGGCATCATTAGTCAGGCAACATAAAGAAAAGATGTATATTTGAACCAGATTACCACCAATCTACTTTGCAATAGTCACTGCAAATGTGTTTTTGTTTTTTTAAATATTACAAAGTGGAAACAAAGCATTAATATGTAAATACTGCCTTCTGTTCCTGCTTAATGTGCTGCCACCTGGGGGACTGATAGCTATTTTAGAAGAGGAACCTAGAAATTAGAATGAGACTTGTCTTTAAAATATTGCAGAAGATTTCAAAAATGCCTTAAAATACTTCAGTTCTGAAATGCACTCTTCAAAGAAACACTAAAGCTTTCTCAAGTGAATATAACCACCACAACAATTCACTGAAACCAATCATCATTGCAATGGTGTACACACATCATATAAAAAAAATGGCTGTTCCACAACCCAACTGCAGCATTATAAGAATACAGCATCATTTAGCAGCTCCCTAATAGTTTAAACGGGCTTGTCAGTTATTTCCCTCACAACAAACAAGGTACAAGTCACAATCATGTAAGGCTTACAGTCACTCAGTATATGTCTTCCAGGCTTAAATATCTAGCTGGTGATCGCTTCATGTAACATAATGTAACATTACGAACAAATGTAGTGCCCTCAAATTCTAAATTGTGATGCATGGACAACAAATCCATTTAACATTTTTAATGAACTTTTTATACTTATCTTGCAATTAAAAATCACACCCTGTGGCCTGAATATGGCATGAAAAAGTCTATGGCAATTTCACATCACTGAAAGTGATCTCTAAAAACAAAACGTTTCTTCAGACTGTTAAAAAAATAACATATCTTCACCTAAAAATAAAACATATTTCAAAGTCTAGGTCACCGTTAGTAAACAAAACAATAGTTAATCAGGTGCAACCATGGTGATTTAAAGGCTAAAATGTCTGAAAAGGAAATGTGTCTAATTTTTTCAATAACCATTTTATGCTCTAAATCAAGGGTTCCCAAAGTGGTCGATATTGACCCCCTGGGGTCGATTTGAACTTTCTAGGGGTCGATAGTTTCAATGAAAAAATTTGGGGGTCAACGACAGCAAAAATAGACCCCCTTACTACTGCTATTTGTTTGTTACTTCAAAATATCTATGATTCCAATAGGTACCTAATTAAGAAGTAAAATCATTTAAAAAAAACACATTACATACCAAATTTGCGAACGAAAAGGTAAAATGTGTCATTAAAAGAGTCACACGTAAGAATGCATGAAAATACATGTAGCACAAACATGTCTGTTCATTGTCTTATCGAACATATCAAAGCAAGTGCGGATATGAAAAACCATTGCATGTAATTAGGAGGTCGACGGTTTTAAAAGTTTTTGGTAAAGGGGTCTGCGGCTGAAAAAAGTTTGGGAACCCTTGCTCTAAATTAACTATTTTTAACCCACTGCCTTCCATGAACGTAAATCAAATGGAACATATGCAACCATCTCAACAAACACAGAATTAACTGCATGTGACAGACCTGTTGTCACATTTTTTGGCAATGAAAAGCACACACAGCAATGAATTAGGGGCCACTAGAAATGTATATTACTAGGACAGACATAAATGGAGACCTCCAGTAAAAACAAAAGTGGTCACACATTCCAATCAAAAGGAGAAAAGGAATGCCTAGGTTTTTTTTTTTTAAAGACCAAAGTTCACCAACATACAGAACAACAAGCCTGATCCACTTTGTTTCAGCAACCTAAGGAATGTTTGTTTAGGCACCTTCTTAGCTATTCAGACTAAATGGCAAATTTAAGCACATAATAAAGAACACAATACAAATATACACAAAACTATGTTTTAATAAGAAGCTACACCAGATCCAGAGGGGAAATTTTATGCTAAGGAAATTAATCTTGCATCTTATTTTTTTTAATAATGGCATTTAAAACCCCACCTAACAGTAGATATTTTAAGAAATGCAAAACCTTTACTGTAGTGTAGCTGATGCCATGAACTTTTTGCAGTAAGTTTTTTCGTAGAGTGACACGCCTCACTTTCTATGAAAATGATGCACCTTTTAAATGGGGAATGGTGTTATACATATAAATACCATCCCTCTAAGAGATAACAGGTAAAACTTTATTAATTTTACTATTGCCAATGAACAAAAATCAGTAGTGGAACTGAACAATGGGGGGGGTGGATTCTGAAAAAAAAACATACAGACAACAGGGAGTCCTTTCATATTCAGTCAAACATCCCATTCTACAGTTCCCACTCAACTCCGCCATCATTCAGATTATTGTTCCAACTCCTGGATTTGCCAATGAATTAACGCTTTCCTCTTGCCTCTGCCTCTTCTTTTACTAAAGATAAAATAACAAATAAATACATATGAATATTAGCAAAGACTTTAGCAACACCTGAGTTCACAAACTGCTTGCAAAGGTCCCATCAGTCTAGAATTACCACCACTCACCTTTTCTTAGTTCTTCCCGCTTGCGTGCTGCTTCCTCTCTCTGTTTCTTCACAAGTGCCAGACGGGCCAAGTCTGCTCGTGCCTGCTCAGTCTTTCCTTCTAGATGCAATTTCATATAGCGCTCTTTGGCTTGTTGCTTTTCTATCTCCTCTCTAATGTGATAACAGAAAATGTAAAGTGTTTAAAAACTTTTTTTTTTTTTTTAAAAGTATAAAAGTCTAAAGAAAAGCAATTTAAAAGGTAGCAATTATAGGAAATTTTAAACGAGCAAATTTTTTTGTATTAGACTTGAAATATACGATGTAGTCCAAACTAAATTACTGGTCTAATATACACTGCTCAAAAAATTAAGGGAACACTTAAATCACACATCAGAACTCGATGAATGAAATATTCAAGTAGAAAACCTTTACTGAGTAATACTATGCAATTCGTTGAGAGTAATGTAACAGTAGTCAATGGAAACCCAAATCACCAACTCACTGAGGGCCGGAAAGTCAAAAACTTAACACAGGCAGATCGAACTTGTGGGAATTTCATCATGACATTTCATAATGGGACTCAGTAGTATGCATTATATTGTAGATACCTTTGCAAAAATGAATTGGTGAACTGAAAAGTGAATACACAAATTTGAAGGAAAAAAAGTTCAACATATGGATAATATATTAATTACCTATAACAAACTTGGGCAAAAATTACTACCATTTTGCAAAAAAACAAACAAAAAACCTAACAAGAGGCACAGGGGTCCCAAGCCCACAGATGATCACTCAAGGATTCTTTTGTCAGAAATGTGACACTAAAAACTTCAACATACAAGATTATTAGAAAACATTACAGGTTGGATGAGGGAGGTGGTGTTGGCAGGGAGGAACTCAGTCTGAACTCCCTCATAATACAAATCCAAAGGGTGGCTGCCAGCATTATCCATAATAAGCAACACTTTGAAGTCCATGCCTAAGTCGTGGAGGTATTCCTTGGCTTGAGGGATGAAGCACTGGTGAAACCAGTTTGAAGCAAGGACTTTGGTAATCCAGGCTTTAAGGTTGTGCATCCAGAAGACAGGCACCAGGTTTTTATTTTTGTTTTTAAGGGCCCTAGGGTTCGCTGATTTGTAGAGGAGGCTAGGTTTCATCATGTAACCAGCAGCATGGCCACACATAGTAAGTGTCACTCTGTCCTTCTGTGCCTTAAACCCTGAAGCTTTGGCTTCGTCCTTTATGATGTAAGTTCCGGACGGCATCATCTTCCAGAACAAGCCAGACTCATCCATTTTAAAAACTTGTTTGGGCGTGTATCCCTTCTCCTCTATGATGTGCCTAAATGTCTTGGGGTACTTCTCTGCGGCTTCTTTGTCAGCAGACGCTGCCTCTCCATGTAGAGAGATGCATTGAATATTAAATCGTTTCTGAAAACGATCAAACCATCCCTTACTGGCTTGAAAATCTTCAGGCTCCGGTGCTGTTGATGGTCCTGGTTGTGGTTCTTTGGTACCTTCTACATTGTCACCTGTAGCGAACTGCTGGTACAATTTCCCTTCTTTCTCACAGATGTTACCAACCAAGGGGATGTTCCTCCTGCAGTCGGTGATCCATAATGCCAAGTCAGATTCCATCCTGACGATATTTTTATTCCTTACGGTGGTTACCTTTTTGGCTCGCAAAAACTTACAGATATGGCACTCCGGATCGCTGCCTCGTTCTTCTTTATGTAGCGCACGGTGCTTTCATTAATGCCATAGTGGCGTGCTACTGCAGCATAACTTTTTAGTTCCTGGAGCAAATCCAGTAGTGTTTTAAACTTCTTCTGGCGCTTAGGCTCAGTGCCAGAAGCCTTAGGAGGTGCAGGGCGTTTCAGCGGCATCTTGTGTGTTTAAGAATAACAAAATGAATACAATAACAAAATGGAAAACACAAGGACACTCAGCTGGAGACACGTCACAAGGCGGCAGTCAATCAGCAGCAAGGAGAAATGAATAACGTTCTCGGATTGGCTACTTTCAACATTCCAAACCGCGTCTCCCTCAGCAGTGGAAAACACGGACAATCACCTGGAGACGCGTCACAGGGCAACAGTCAATCAGCAGCAAGGAGAAATGAATAACACTCTCGGATTGGCTACTTTCACCATCCCAAACCACGTTTCCCTCAGCGGTTGTTTCCTGTTCTTTCTTCAGCACATTATTGACACAAAAAAAGCCATAAAAAATTGCAGAAGATATTTACGCTTTCCGCTAACATTTAATAGTTAGGTTCCAAGGAAAAATCCACGAACGACCGAGTCCATGAACCCTGAACCGAGTTTTCGCGGGAGTCTACTGTAATTCAAATTCAGTAGAACTATGTACTGATATTTATAAAAAAAAAAAAGAAAAATGAATCAGATAAATTAATAAAAATTAATTCATTATGCGTATGAAACCTAATGGACAACCATAAATATAACCTATGAACAGTCTGCTCAAAATGCTTTGAGTGGAATTATCACCGACAGATCTGCATGTAGAAATCTGTGGGCATGAGAGAGGAGTCTTGTGACAAGACCCTCTCAAAAAACATAAGTGGATTTTGGAAAACACGTAAGAAGTGGGATGTATTGGAAAGCTTCCTTTCATTTTAGCATTCTGCATTTCTCTAAAAAGATTCAATCTTTATCACATGCATGAAAAAGAAATGACTAATTAACCGCAATATAAACAAGTGTAGCTTTCCATTTAACCCTATAACCTAATGGGTAGATTACACTGATGTTAACATAATCTTACCATGTAGTCTCAAACATAAAAATGAAATTTAAGTCCATGAAATAAAATGACCAGTGGCACTGGCCTAATATAATCACTAAATTTAAGGAAAAAGTATAAATGTCTTTTTTAACATTTAACCACAATTAATCGTTTATTGTATCCAGTTCTTCATTTGTAAAGAACATAATATCTCCATAAGTGACAGGCAGACTTTAGCGTGTTAGAAAAATGAATGTGAAGAGTGCAATCAGTCAAGTCACAGATGGAGGTTGGCAACAGAATAGCAGATCTTTAACACTAGAATTACCAGAGCCTACGAAAAAACTCGTAAATCCGTCCCACCTTAAATCGCGTCTTAAATCCGTTTGCATGTCTCTGCCAGAGTCTTTTGTCATCTAAATGTGCTGATAAACAAAAGCTACTAGCAGCCAGCTATTCCATCCCCCCACCGACTTAGAATGAACTTCTCCTAGCTCATGCCTTGCCTTGATTTGATTATTTGGGATTGAAGTGGAGTTTTAGAGTGGAAATAATTCGAGCGTTATTTGGAATACACGCATTTCATGTGTGTTCCGTTTCTACAGTATAGTAGTCTGTGCAAACACATTTTTAAAACAGAAACGTTTTTCATATTCTAATAGTAAATGACAAAATGTAGGCATAAACTATATAACGTATGAAGCCTGAAGTCCATATATCAAAGAAACACTTTCACAAAAGGTACAAAGAAGAGAACACGTGCGCTTTTATTCAAAAATATAACTGCACAAAAAAAAAAAAAAAAAGCCGCGTTAGCATGCCACATTGACACTCTTGCTGCATCCGCCGCGGTGGCGTAATGGTATCAGTTCCTGACTGGGAATCAGAGGGTGGTGAGTTCGATCCCGCACGGCTCCACTTCGAGAAATGAACTGCTCTTATTCTTACAATTTTAGAATAACAACATAAATTTGATTTCAGTTTGTAACAGCCGGTGTAACTTATGATACTGGTACAGGTTCGATGCATACTAACGCCCCCCCCCCCCTCCCCCCAAAGGGTTCTGACACATAAACGCTGGCGAAGCTGCCTTCTTCGTATCTCACCGTCACTTGATTTTCTTTTTATTCAGTGTTATTGAGTGTTCCTGCCAGTCCCCACATGTTGCTGTATGCTGTTTCTTTTGTACTCCAGGACATGCAGAGGAGAGAATGATTTCACATTATTTATGCTGTTTTCACATAAAATTTTCACACCTGATCTGACGCTGTTCGTTTTCAAACAATATTGCATTAGTGCGATGAAGTTTTCATATATATTGTCTCTTTCAGGTGTGTAATAGAAACCACAGCATAGAGAGAAGTGAGTACATTGCTTCTTACAGGAAAAGGTGATGGAAAAAGTGCATTGGTACGAGAATGCAGTCACGAGTATACTGCAGAGCTATAGCGCGTCTTTATGTGAAAACAGCATAAATAATGTGAAATCATTCTCTCCTCTGCATGTCCTGGAGTACAAAAGAAACAGCATACAGCAACATGTGGGGACTGGCAGGAACACTCAATAACACTGAATAAAAAGAAAATCAAGTGACGGTGAGATACGAAGAAGGCAGCTTCGCCAGCGTTTGTGTGTCAGAACCCTTTGGGGGGGGGGAGGAGGGGGGCGTTAGTATGCATCGACTGCTAGAATGAAAAGTGAATTTAAAAAAAAAAAAAAAAGCTAACCTTTACCAGTATCATAAGTTACACCGGCTGTTACAGACTGAAATCAAATTTATGTTGTTATTCTAAAATTGTAAGAATAAGAGCAGTTCATTTCTCGAAGTGGAGCCGTGCGGGATCGAACTCACCACCCTCTGATTCCCAGTCAGGAACTGATACCATTACGCCACCGCGGCGGATGCAGCAAGAGTGTCAATGTGGCATGCTAACGTGGCTTTTTTTTTTTTTGTGCAGTTATATTTTTGAATAAAAGCGCACGTGTTCTCTTATTTGTACCTTTTGTGAAAGTGTTTCTTTGATATATGGACTTCAGGCTTCATACGTTACATAGTTTATGCCTACATTTTGTCATTTACTATTAGAATATGAAAAACGTTTCTGTTTTAAAAATGTGTTTGCACAGACTTCTATACTGTAGAAACGGAACACACATGAAATGCGTGTATTCCAAATAACGCTCGAATTATTTCCACTCTAAAACTCCACTTCAATCCCAAATAATCAAATCAAGGCAAGGCATGAGCTAGGAGAAGTTCATTCTAAGTCGGTGGGGGGATGGAATAGCTGGCTGCTAGTAGCTTTTGTTTATCAGCACATTTAGATGACAAAAGACTCTGGCGGAGATGTGCAAACGGATTTAAGACGCGATTTAAGGTGGGACGGATTTACGAGTTTTTTCGTAGGCTCTGGTAATTCTAGTGTTAAGCACAAGTCTTAATGTAAGCCCGTTTCAGGAGGAGTTGTAACTTTTAATTAAATCAACCTTTAACAATACACTTGAAGTCTAGAGTTGTAGTCCTGTTGCTGTGTAGACCATTTAATTACATATTGCCACGTTTGTGTCTCCTGTGCTATGACAATATAAGGAACACTGCAGTTGTTGGATTATTAGTTATGTTTAGCCTATAATGTTTGCCCCTACCACACCAATATTTACGACAAATTGGCATTTATGTTTATTTGCTTTTAATTTGTTCATCCTTTACCTTCACTACCATCCTACCCATGCTTTCAGTAAATGAATGGATGGATACGAAGACAAGAATTTGCTTTTCACTGAAGCAAAGTTCATGTTTAACAGGTAACGGAATTTCCATACCAGTGCTGCCCAGTGACTTTAAGCCACAATAAACTTGTAGCTATTGTACTGTATATTTCACACAGACACAATAATCTATTAAAGAATATTTATGAAATTTGGGCTTGTAATATAACTTTACGATATCAACAAAAAAGGCTTTGCAACTAGCTATATTACTTAAAATTCTTTAGGATTAATTCTTTACAGAATTCTGATTACAGTTTGAATAGCCATCACCAGGCTTGCATAATTTCACTAATCCATTGAGAATGGAGACAGCGAAGCACATTTTTATATAATTATACTTGAACAATTTCTACGTGATAGGAATTTGAAATTACCTTCTAAGCAAATTTATTATAATGATGAGCTGAGGCTTCTTTTAGGATTGCTTACTGACTTTTGCCATATGATAGCATAATAGGCTACAGAAACTGGATTAAGCATATTTGATAAATGCTGTAATATTACGGCTAAAGGTTCAGATGTAAGATGACTAGGACTAAACTGTGTAAAGAATGTCCCAAATAAAAATGGTCAATCACTTCTCTTAAAAAAAAAAAAAAATGGGGGGGTGTTACTAAGAACCAATTTCAACAAATGTAAAAAGACCTACACAGTACACGGAACATTGGGAGACTTGGAAAACTAATATTGTCAGTTTTATTACCTCTCTCGACGCGAGAGTTCACGGGGTGCACTTAAATCCACTTCAGCTACTTTCTTGCTCTTCTGAGATGCTCTGTTTGGATTCTCAATCTCAATTAAACCTTCCACTCCCTTCTTCTTTCTCTAAAGAGAAGGAAATTTAAAAAAAATACAATAATTGAAAGAATTAATATATGAATTTAAGAAATTACCACATTATCAACAATGCCTCAGCAGTTGTAATTGCTGAAAGACGAATGTTCAACTGCATGGTTTTATTTAATATAAATTTAAAAATCACCAGCTATTAAAAGTTTCTTATTAAACTTATTGATAACTAAAGAAAAAACAAACACTTGATATGAATTCTTTATCATTACAGTGCACATATATGTTGGCTAGAATTAGTTGCATTTCACTAATGCTTCCAACTACTATAATGCACATTACAAATTGCCTGTCTCTAAGATGAGTTTTCTAGGTACTCTAAATTTCCTCATCTTTTTTCCAGTGAATCCTATTTTCCAAATCTTAAAAACTTTACCCTACATGGCCTTGTGTTTGATTTCTGATGCAGTGCCCAACTTAGGTATTTGCTTGTTCACACATAGCAGAGTGATACAGCAATTTTCCAGGCTAAGAGCACTTATGTTAATCTCTTCTCCCAGGAAGTAGGCTGATGATCCTTAAACATGTGCTACATGTCTGTGAAAATCAACTGCAGGTCCAAAAATCTCTGAAAAGAAACTAAAAGACTGAGCAGAAATAGTCAAGTGTAATGTTTGCTATTTTTTTTATAATGCAGTTAATTGTATATCTTGATATATATCTCTTTATCAATCATCAGTGTTTAATGGAAATTGAACATAACAGAATGAATGCATAGCAGCAAGGATAGAAAGACAGGTTATTCTATGTCCATTTAAAGAAATCTGCAGTAGAATGCTTTTTCATTATATTTGCAATGAACATCATACACCAAGCTCTAACCAGACCCTCAGCCGGCGCACTGTATCATTCCTTTCACTTTTGGAATACTGCATGTGAAGGAGGCATTGAATAGCATCAAGTGGCAAGTGAAGCTAACTTTTTCTCCTTGGCTTACTCCACTTTTCAAGAGCTAATCTAAGAAAGCAAGCAAGAATTGCTAAATAAACAAGACAGACTACAATTTGGAACATCACAAATGAGCCATGATGCCATTACTCTTTGCTTCTTTACCTGGCAGCTCTCCGACTTTACTCATATGTATGCCAAAACAGAAATTCCCTGAAATGACTATGTCTCGCCCAGGCATTCTTGATACAGCTTTGCACTCAACTCTGAACTTTTCCAATAAATGCCTGGGATAGACTACATGTATGAAAGTGATTCATGAGAAATACTCCTGATTTTCCTTCTCACAGTGGTCACATCACTGCTGCTACCCCATTTGTAAAAGTTTGTAAAAGTGACCATGTTATTGTAGGGTAATTCTGTTGAATGCACAACTTCTAGCAATCACAGTAGCTATCATACATCCTTCAGAAACTTAACAGAAGCTGTGAGTTTAATCAAATTGTTTTACAATAAGGTAATGGCACTTTATAGCAGCAATTTCAGTTCTGCTGCATTTATATTTAAACCGAACAGCAGCTTATTGTGAATATATAGCAGTCAAAAAACTGCATGGAAACGTAACCATGTACATCTGAACATAATTCTATTGATAATTATAAAATTTTGGGGAAAAAAAGCAGTTTAACCATCATTTATTTTACATCATTAGTTAGCCTATTCTGCTACCAAAGCTTTTAAGTCAAGTGGCTTTGCTCCATACAGAATACAGCAGCACAAAATAATCCCTACGACTTTGGTGCAACATATACATAAAAACAGGACAAGTGCGAGACAGGTAAAGAACCATACTACAATATAAATAGACAGATAAATTGGAAGTAAATAAATAGTAATAATTTGAAATGTACATAATAACTAATAAAAAAAATCAACAGTAGTAACAACTGTAACAAATGTACTGCATATAAATAAGCTACTACAAGCAGATGAGGGCATAGAGGCAGCACAAAGTTTGACTGCCAAAGGGGTGGAGGCTGTTCTAGAACAAATTTGGATGCCACAGTACTTTCTGCCAGGCGAAAGTAGGACAAAGAGTGGGAGAGGTGAAAGCGGCCCTTCATAATGCATTGCTTTATAAAGATGTTTTAATGGAGGGCAGAGAGGTCCCAATGATCATTTCTGTTGTGTGCACTATCCATTGCAAGACCTTATGGATGGACAGACAGTGCAGTTTTCCAACCACACAATGATGCAGCTAGTCAGAACTCTCAATGATGTCACTGTAGAATGTGGTGAGAAAAGGGGGAGGTAGGCCTACCTTCTTCAGCCGCTGACAAAAGTAAAGACGCTACTGCACCTTCTTGACTTGGACAATTAACACTACCTTCATAGTAAGTTCAGCTGCCAGGAGCACTGAAAGGAAGCTGAATAACTTTGAAAAGGCATAAAACTTGCTCCAAATTATTACAATTTCTTATTTGGCCAACATCTTTATCCATGAAGACTTACAACATTTGAGATACAATTGGGACACATTTCTTTTTGTTGTTCCAAGTGGAGCACAGGCAAGGGAATTGACTTGCTCATGGTCACACAGTGTAGGTAGAGGGATTTGAAAACACACACTCAAAAGACTGAAGTCCAAATATTTTTCATAGGTGTTGTTAGTCCAAGAGAACAGCAGATGGTACAAAATGTATAATATCTTTCAGAGCTGGGAGCTAAACATTACCATTTGTTGGGAATTTAACCTATAGTGCCAGCCTACTTCATTGGAAGGCATGGTTGTACAACTGTGACAATAAAGTAAAAGTTCCTTCTCAACACTGATCAATCTTTATTGTAAGTAAATAATGGAAGATGTAGCTCTGTCCAGGAATGGTTCCCATGACAACATCACACCAAAATTCTACCTACAGTAAACCTTTGTTGTGTTAGTTAAAAACTTCAATAAATTATCTAATTCTATTATTTTTCTCCCTGTCATTTTCCATAGATACATCCATGACAGTTCCAGACTGTGTATTATTTTACCCTGTCTCCTGCATACCCTTGCATCCAGTTTTGGTATCCCTCTCTGCCTTTCTCCTGGCATCTCCATCACTAATACTATTCCTTAATACACTGTTTACCTCCCGACCCCCCCTCCCCCATACGTGTCAAAACCACTAACAATACCAACCTAATCAAAAGTAAGATTTATTTTTTAAGATATGCAAGAAGGATGATTTTTCATGGGGGTTCTTATTGTCTCAAAAAATCTATTATTGAACACTGAGTACCTAAAGCATAATTTCATAAAGCAATATGGGGTTTTCTGTTGTTTAGACTGCAAAAGGTTTTAGTGTGTATTTTGCTTTGGCTGAAACAAGGGAGAAAATATAAAATGAGGAGAGCATATTAAAGGTACAAAAATGGGCAAGATTAATCTGACAAAATACACTTTTATGAAGAAGAATGTTGACTGAGTAGACTGATGGTATAGACAATTTATATTGTAGAACCGAAAAGTGAAGACTCACAACAAAAGATTCCACACATTACTAATGTATATTATAGAACTGAAAAGTACAGACTCTCAAAAGATCCCACATAAGAATATTAATTAACACTATATAGCAGTTATTTTAAACGAATTACACTTTGCTGCCTTTATTTAATACTCACATCACACTCTTCCTCACTGCTTTCATCTTCAGAGTCAGATTCACTTTCTGGAGCAGCACCACCATTTTCCTCCTAAAAAACAAAATGCACAAAATTATGACTACAAAAGCACTGTGACTACTAATGACTTTCTCTCATAAAAACCATGATGTACAATTTTTATTGCTGGTAGACATAAGCAAATGGTGCGCTTTTTAATTATCTTTAGAAACATACTTACCTTCTCTCGTTCTGCTTTCATTTGTCGGTCAATCTCTTCTGGATTAGTAAACTGCTTCCCCCGGCCTTTATATCCTTTCTTACCTAAAGCAAGATGAACAAATATTAATGTCCATAACTTAGGCTGTCCTGAAAGCATATGTCTTAGCCAGCTGATCCAAACTACTTGTAGAACTCTTCTGGTTTAAATGAGTAATTGCTTTTTTTGACTAGACTGGTGTCTTCATCCAAACAGCACATTTGTTCCACTTCATTCCTGCTATACCAGCCATAGAACCTAGAAATCTATTCAGGGATACTTCTCATGCCACTTCATTTTAGTGGATGATGGTATCAGTGTAACAATCTTGCAGGCGTGGCACTCTCATCACAAAATGTCTCCATAGCAATTTGGTAATACAAACTCAGGTCATCAGCCTGCAAGAGTGCAAAAAGCAACAATCTTAGCCAGCTGGCCCAAAGGAGAACTCTGTCGGCTCAAGTAACTGCTGTGGCTTCTGACAGTGAGGAAACCTTTTGCTCAACAGAAAGCTCACTGTACTTGAGCTCTACGCTAATGGATCTTCTTACTGTAAAAAAAAGTATATTACTCACTTTAGGCAATTCACACAACGGTACCCCAAAAAGGGGTTTATACAGTGGTGTGAAAAACTATTTGCCCCCTTCCTGATTTCTTATTCTTTTGCATGTTTGTCACACAAAATGTTTCTGATCATCAAACACATTTAACCATTAGTCAAATATAACACAAGTAAACACAAAATGCAGTTTTTAAATGATGGTTTTTATTATTTAGGGAGAAAAAAAATCCAAACAATGGCCCTGTGTGAAAAATTAATTGCCCCCCTTGTTAAAAAATAACCTAACTGTGGTGTATCATACCTGAGTTCAATTTCCGTAGCCATCCCCAGGCCTGATTACTGCCACACCTGTTTCAATCAAGAAATCACTTAAATAGGAGCTGCCTGACACAGAGAAGTAGACCAAAAGCACCTCAAAAGCTAGACATCATGCCAAGATCCAAAGAAATTCAGGAACAAATGAGAACAGAAGTAATTGAGATCTATCAGTCTGGTAAAGGTTATAAAGCCATTTCTAAAGCTTTGGGACTCCAGCGAACCACAGTGAGAGCCATTATCCACAAATGGCAAAAACATGGAACAGTGGTGAACCTTCCCAGGAGTGGCCGGCCGACCAAAATTACCCCAAGAGCGCAGAGACGACTCATCCGAGAGGTCACAAAAGACCCCAGGACAACGTCTAAAGAACTGCAGGCCTCACTTGCCTCAATTAAGGTCAGTGTTCACGACTCCACCATAAGAAAGAGACTGGGCAAAAACGGCCTGCATGGCAGATTTCCAAGACGCAAACCACTGTTAAGCAAAAAGAACATTAGGGCTCGTCTCAATTTTGCTAAGAAACATCTCAATGATTGCCAAGACTTTTGGGAAAATACCTTGTGAACTGATGAGTCAAAACTTGAACTTTTTGGAAGGCAAATGTCCTGTTACATCTGGCGTAAAAGGAACACAGCATTTCAGAAAAAGAACATCATACCAACAGTAAAATATGGTGGTGGTAGTGTGATGGTCTGGGGTTGTTTTGCTGCTTCAGGACCTGGAAGGCTTGCTGTGATAGATGGAACCATGAATTCTACTGTCTACCAAAAAATCCTGAAGGAGAATGTCCGGCCATCTGTTCGTCAACTCAAGCTGAAGCGATCTTGGGTGCTGCAACAGGACAATGACCCAAAACACACCAGCAAATCCACCTCTGAATGGCTGAAGAAAAACAAAATGAAGACTTTGGAGTGGCCTAGTCAAAGTCCTGACCTGAATCCAATTGAGATGCTATGGCATGACCTTAAAAAGGCGGTTCATGCTAGAAAACCCTCAAATAAAGCTGAATTACAACAATTTTGCAAAGATGAGTGGGCCAAAATTCCTCCAGAGCGCTGTAATAGACTCATTGCAAGTTATCGCAAACGCTTGATTGCAGTTATTGCTGCTAAGGGTGGCCCAACCAGTTATTAGGTTCAGGGGGCAATTACTTTTTCACACAGGGCCATGCAGGTTTGGATTTTTTTTTCTCCCTAAATAATAAAAACCACCATTTACAAACTGCATTTTGTGTTTACTTGTGTTATATTTGACTAATGGTTAAATGTGTTTGATGATCAGAAACATTTTGTGTGACAAACATGCAAAAGAATAAGAAATCAGGAAGGGGGCAAATAGTTTTTCACACCACTGTATACTTCAAGGTGCCATTCACAAATAAATACTGGTACACTCCAAGACTAATTATAAATTGATGAAGCAGCTGCAGTTATGTAAGCTTTATAAAGCACTCAGTTTCAGGTCATCCCTGGCTAATAATTACCAGAATTGACAGAAATTAAAAAATTGCATTTACAAACAACAAAAGGATAATCTACATTTGTGAAGCTCACTCCTAAAAACAGGTTGAGAAGCAAAATAGAGTGAGAGAGTTTGGGCATCTAGTGAGGATGTACCTGGAGAATGCCCTACACAGGGGAAATACAAGTACCGTAATCACAATTCAGAATAGGAATTCCAGAAAAAGTAGCTGGTAATAAGGAAAGCCTGGTAAGCAATGCTTCCTTTATGTCACAAAATGACGATGGGGATTTAGAACAGGGGTGGGCAATGTTGGTCCTGGAGGACTGCAGGTTTTTGTTCCAACCTAGGACCTTAATGAGAAGTCAATCATTGCTGAGGAAGCACTTATTGCTTAAGTCACATTTTCATGCTTCATTTTAGTGGTCTTGCTTGTTACGATTCCCCAACCTTAATTGCTTATTCCAGTCTTATTCAGCTGCATACACTGTTTTAATGGCTCCTTATTAGCAATAAGAGGCAAACAACAAAGGAGCCAGAAATTCTCCATCTAACTTGTTTCCACTTACACCTATGTGGATTCATCATGCACTACTTGGTTTAATAAAACACTTAATAGAAAAATGGGACAGACTGAAAATTATCCAATTTAGGTTTTAAATCATTTGGATGATATTCTTGGAAAGGAAAAAAAATCTACGATATAAGATGATTATATTGCAGACTAACGAGCCATAATATTAAAAAGGTCTGAGATTGGCAAGGATTGGTTTCAAAATAAGCAATTGAGTTAGAATAAAAATTTGCAGCCACTGCAGCCCTCCAGGACAAAATGCCAACCCTTGATTCTCTAAGTCTATAGCTAAACACATATCTCTCTAATATAAAAAAAAAAAAAAAAAAAAAAATCTTGGAAGGAGACGAGATGCGATTTTCTCGGAGAGACACTTATACATCCCGCGAGAAAGAGATTTAACCATGCCTGGGGCTGGAAATAAAGGACAAAGAGTAGATGACAAAGTAGAATGTCGTAAAGAATTCTAAAATGTTGGCGCAGTACACATGCAGAGCAAGTCAGAGATAATGGAAGTATGAAAATTTGAAAGTCTCAGAAAAAAAAAAAAAAAAAAAAAAAAAAAGGATAGTAAAGATTGCATTGGCTCAAACAAATGGAAATTATTACTCTGTGAAATAACGAAACAGCAAAAAGAGATTGAATATATTGTTTGGATTTAAACTTTAAGACTTGTAGATCATCTAATTCGTGTTGCCAGCGAGAATTAAAAGATTCCAAAAACATTAGCGTGGTATGAAGTCCCGTGAGACAGAGACTTTTAACATGAGATTCTTTCAAGTCACGCCCTACTTACAACTATTTTCAAACAAAACCACGGTCATCTAACCTCAGTCGTGTGAATGCTTTTGTCAGACACAGTTCCTGTGCTCTCAACTCTTAGATCTAGATGACACGTCAACGACAAAGCGAAGAAGAAAGAGCATGGACAAACATTCGAAAAAGTTTTAATTACTAGAGAGAAAAACGATATTCACTCACAGGCAGTTATATGTTGCATTGTCATGATGCAAGTCCAAAAACAGAATCAAAATTCAAACCAATCTTGAAGAAAATTTAGTTCCAAATATTGTTTTTACTGAAGTTTTAAAGTAAAAGTGAAAATAATGCATATGTAACAATTCCCATGAAAATAATCTCTTTAAATTGTATATCCGGCAAACAAAACCTGGGGGGTTGACTTTTTATCAGAGCAGACTACGTAAACTGATATCGAAAAACAACTTTGAACTCATCCCTAATTTAAGCACAATGCCTTTTCTGACGGTGAATTCAGGACCATTAGCTTTTGCCAAAATAACTACAGGCCTGAAGATCACTAGTCTTCTTCCAACTGTAGCGTAATGGAGGTTTAAGATTTTAGAACTACTACCTGTAGACATTTCCAGACTGACAAAATTACCATAAATATTTGAGAATACATTTTAATTAGAGCATGGCATGCCACTGCAGTCTATATGCCAAGCCCTATGCTGTAATGATGAAACAAGACTCAAAAGGGGGACAGCACACTCAGATCTACACTGTTTTTTAACTAAAGTATTAAGACATATCACTTCAATCAAATAAATTGGACTAGAAACTGTGGAAGAGGTACTGAAGATTACACTTAAGAGGAGAATGCTCCATGTGGAGTAAGGTGGAGTGGAGTCACTTTGAGGTTCTGTCCCAAGTCAGTTTTTTCTCATTTATATTAATTATACACATTTTGGTATTGTTAGTAAACTTGGAAATTTGCAGAGGATGCTAAAATTGGAGGAATGGAAGAAACTGATGAGGCAGCAAAAGCTATTCAAAAACACTTGGACAAGCTTCAAAACTGGGTAAACAATTGTAAAAGCTGTTTAATGCTACACACGGGGAAAGGGAATTTCAATTCTAAATACAAGACAGGAGACACTGTCCTAAAAGGTAGGAGCCTCTGAAAAGGATTTATGGGTGTATGTTAACAAATCATTTTCATCATCTAAGCAATACACAGAATCTATTAAAAGGGAAAATAAAATGTTATATCATAAAAATATTGAATATAAATTGAGGGAGGTTATGCTTAGACTTATAATGCAAAAGACAAACCTTGTGTCATATTGCGTGCAGTTCTGGTCACAACGTTACAAGAAAGACATCACAGCACTTGAAGCTGTGCACAGGATGGCAACCTGGGCAACACCAGCACTTAAGAACATGTTGTACTTGAACAGACATCGAGATTCAAGATAGTTTAGTCTTGAGCAAAGTAGACTGTGTGGGGACCTAATCTAGATCTTCAAAGTCCTTAAAGGCATTGATAAAATAGATCCAGAGGAATTCCTTTCAACTTAATGATGAATGTAATACTTGAGGACTCAAGAGGAAATTACTGGGCAGTGCATCAAGGACTTAATGCCAGAAAGCACATCTTTAGACAAAGCGTTGTGGGAATCTGGAAGAAACCACCAAGATATGTAGCTGAAGCAGAAACCATAACATCCTTTAAGACGAATCAGGATGAGATATTGGGACAGCTTAGCCATTAGCTAAATAAGTAAGCCTGAGGGACGGAATGGTCTCCTCCTTTATCAGAATTCTTTTGTTTAATGCTATGTTGCACATAAAATAAAAACCAATACATTTTAACAAATGGACTCAAGATCCCATTGACTTATTATCATAAAGATCTGATCAAACTCGACGTCTATAATATGCAAGTAATCACACAATGCAGAAGAGGCCATGTTTCTCAAAATAGTCATGCTAAAATTTTGTTTTAATACTCTTCGATCCCTTTAAATTACACATGCTATGTGGTTTGTGTTTCTTGAGGGCACTCCAAGGAACAACCATAGTAGTACATCTAAAGAATGGAGGTCTACTTAGTACATCACCTAAGCAAATAAACAAACAATTGCAAAAGCCTAATTTCACATACACTTTTTTATTTACTATGCAGACAAAATGAAGAATCAAACAGCAAAGACAAAAAAAACAAAAAAAAAAAACTTTAAAGGTTATTATGCAAAGGGGATGAAACTCTCAGTATGGTAAGTCTGCATATATTGTATAGAAATGCTGAATCGAGACAAATTGTTCCTATTTAATTCTGTTTTGCTTCAGAATTCACTTTATCGGATTTCCTTTATACAATACCACGTAAATATCTTATCTTCAGTATTGCTAAAACTTCCTACAACATTGTTTTGAGATTCAGTCAAAAACTGCCAGAACATAAATACTGACATTTTGCTTTACAAGACAATAAAACAAGCTTTAGTAAATAAGAAATAAACACAAGACCAAATGACATATTGTGATAGCTTATCACGCGATGAGCTTTAGATAGGGGGAGAAAAACAGACAGTCCAGCTGGTTGTTTCATTTTTGTCCACTAATAGTTGAAAAAAAAGGTAAAACTTTTTACTAACAAAACGAAAACAAAATAAAAAACACTTTAAAACAATTTAATGGTGCGATAAACATTTCGGCAATCCTCCGAATACCGGTCCCAAATTATTTAACAACTGTTTTCCTATTGAGTGGACAATATTTAGGAGCGGGGGCAATAAGGTTAGTTATTAACGACCGGGGTAGCGGTCGTTGTTGGCTGGAGGTCGTGCAGAGACGTGATGCTCCAACATTGGAACGCATCATCAGTGCTCATGTTTTACCGGGGACAACAGTCGTTACCAACGCATGGAGAGGGTATCAGAATGTTGGGCTGATGAATAACGGCATTTACCAACATGCTGTCATTGTTCATGCCGAAAAGTTTGTAGATCCAGTACACGAGGAAATTCATACGGAGACTATAGAAGGGTTGTGGATGCTGGCGAAGCGGAAGCTGCGCTACCAAAGCGGTACAAGCCGTGGACTGTTCGCCAGTTACTTGTCGACCTTTCAGTGGCGCAACTGCCACAAACGCAATCTTTTCGGCAATTATATGCATTTGCTCAGCGATAACTACAACATTTAGTTCGGAGGATTGCCAACATTTCATATGCATAAGTTAAAAAAAAAAACAAAAAAACGATAAAGAATAGAAAAACGTTCCGTATTAAAAGTGAAGAACACTACTCGTAGAAAGATATGCCAATAAAAATAAGTCATAAAAGAGGGGACTCCTAAAACGCAAAATTTACAACACGTATTACTTTAGAAATAGTTTAGTTTTTCATTAATCCAATTGTTTAATGATGAGAAGCGACCTACACTTAAAGTGAAAAATTAGGTAAAGACAAAACAAAAAAGGAAAACGCTTTAAGCGAGTTACGCTTGGAAGTTTACATTCATTGTAATCTGCTGTAAATAAATTCATCCAGTAAAACAATATCTGAAAACAACTACGCTCAACCATAAATATTGGTAGTCAAAACCCATTCCAGTAACGAATACAACTCTGGAACCAGAGCAAGTCCACTGCGAGGTACACTTGAACTTAAGCCTCAAATGTGTCTAACTGATCAAACCTGATCAAAATTACATTAACGTTATATATACATATCAAGTATGTAACGGGTGTGCAAATACAATTAGTCAACATATTGATTCAACTAAGTTAGGCAAGCAGCCGCAGATCGTGGCGATTACATTTACACTTCAGACATACGTAGCGGGAAAATATAGTCCGCTAGTCAAAATTCGAATATCCCGTTGGAAAATGTGAAGTTATTCTTTAATTACATTAATCTGTACGTATCATCTACCACATGCTTGCAAAGGCATATTGAAATAATTTTCATAATATCACCGACTTCAAAGTAAACAGTAAACCTTCACAAGCCCCCACACCAAAAAAAAAATTAAAAAAATACACCTCCAGTGTTCCAAAATTCCTTAAGTTTCTTGCATAACAACAGGTCTAATATGTGCATACAATTACGCGGCTACTCCGCAACGTTTCGGTTATTTTTTCCAAATATTTTTTATCATATTATGGATTCATATGCTCTAACTTAAATGCGACTTACCTCCTCTAGGCATGTCTTTTCTTATAAACGGGGTACTATATAGTTATAATATTAAATCTAAACTAAATGATATGTTTATAAAAATACAGGACACCTCAGGCCTGGTTATCCGCTTGCCAGCCGCCTTTCCAACACACATTCACACCACTACAATTCGCAACCCGCGACCGCGTCAGAAAACCCATCAATCATTCATAGCCAATAAAGATAGTTGTTTTTCAGAGGCTGCGCCATTCTTCCAATCGCAAAATACAGTACTGGAAAAGGGCGGGTAGCGACGCAGACCAATGCTTCCGGAAAAGAAATTGAAAGCAATAAGGGCCAATGCGCTTGGTGGTATTTCTTGATAAGCACTACCCCCAGACCCGGAAGCTCAAGAGTACACACACAAAAAAAAAATAGCGTTTTGCATCGCGAGAAATATACGTTGTGATAGGTTTCATCACTTTGTTCTAGAAAGGTTAAACAGTTATTCTTTTCCGGAACGTGGTACACAATAATAGTTAATCCAGATGAGTAACTAAATATCTATCGTTATGTGATGCATATGCTCACAAGCAAAAGGTAAAAATTTATAATAAATAATATATTCCACGTAAAAAATATATTGATGCCTCACGAGCCTACACTGAATATGCAGGTTTAAAAATGATGAACGTACGTGTGACATCTATTAGGTCTTTAATATTCAAGAGCTAAGGCGTGGTTTATAAACAGGGAGGGCACTTTGTGACGTCATTTTGGCGCTTGGAGTAGTGCGAGTGCAAAAAAAATCACAGACGCTGAAGTTGAGTTTCCTCCACGTTGTTTCAGGGGTAAATGTCGTTCTGTTTTGTACCATTTGATTTAAATTACTTAGGTAATTTAAAACGACGATTCTAAATGTAGTTTTACATTAGTGTGATCGAAACACGTGTTTTCAAACAAAACGCATGGTGCGTTGTAGGTACGAATCGAAAACAATTTTCTGACTTAGATATTTTGCGTAAACGACGTTTCAGGATGAGACGTATTTTAAATAAATGAATTCTTGTTATAACGGTACATAGAGATTTTAAATACTATTACACGTTATTGTACCACGAGGTCATTCATTCAAAATACTCGAAAATTGTATTACAGAGTAACAAAAGCTACAATGTTTTAAATAAAATAATAACACCACAAAGCATTCTTTTACGTTTCGCACCTCTAAGGTTATTGATTCTTTGCATCCTTCTAAAAATGATAGGTTTGCTTTCAAATGGAAAAGGTTTGTTTTATGTATGTATTTACTGACCTGATGGAGAAAGTTATTTAAAACACCTTCTCAACAGGTTTATTTTGGGTGATGATGTTGATGCATTCATGCAATGCCGCCTATAATTGAGCTAGAATGTTTAGATAACACTGAGAAAGTCGGGTAATACATGC
Source organism: Erpetoichthys calabaricus (assembly GCF_900747795.2). Classification (NCBI taxonomy): domain Eukaryota; kingdom Metazoa; phylum Chordata; class Cladistia; order Polypteriformes; family Polypteridae; genus Erpetoichthys; species Erpetoichthys calabaricus. The sequence goes on along the minus strand of NC_041405.2, from coordinate 27,860,220 downwards.
ATTTTTTAATTGTATACCAGTAGGGCAAGTGTTCTACAAAATAAGCACGTAAGTGTCCATGGTGTTTCGCATAATATGACTATTATTTCTTTCTCTAAAATGGATTTTCATTGCAAAGTGATTATAAAAACAACATTTACATCAAGAGTGTATCAAGCTTTGTGATTGGAAGCACGTTGGTTGCAGTGTTTTATTTCAGTTTCTTATTCGGAATTCACCTTTATTATTTGATCTGCTGACATATTTGCTGCATATATGTTGTGTGCTTTTTTCATACTGTCAGAATTAATATGCACAGCAGCATTGTTATTTTAGTTTAACATTTATTTGTGAGTTATTTTGTAATGTACATTTTCAGGTTTGCTGCTTAATGACACTTGAGCAGATTAGTTGACTCATACTAATTGTAGGAGTTCACATGTAGATGATTTTCAGAGTAGTAACTTTCCAACCCTTTCATAACATCTTCACTTGAGCTTTTTAATTCATCATTTCAGAACCCAGTGTATGCAGTGCTTACAGTAGAAACATACTAAAGTAAAGAATATTTTGCCCTTGGATTTAATAAAAGTACTTTGATGTACATTCATTAGTTAGACTAATTTTTCAGTTTATCCAAAAAAAAAAAAAAAGCCCAAACTGGTTATTCGTGTAAGATCCAGTTAGGTATGTTTAAGAATCTGTTTTAGGTATTGAATGATCTCTTCTAGGTAGGTTAAGATATACCTAAATAAACTTATTGCAAAGTGGCCATGTGTGGCAAGATTGTAAAGTGGACAATATCTTGTTCTTTTTCATCTTCGGGGTCTTCTGGTAAGTCACCTTTTAGTAACTGCCAATATAATGTATGTGTTGTGTTTGTAATTTTCGTGAAACAAAGTCATCTTGCCTTTTGTGTCTTTTTTTTAGGCAGATTTCAGAATGTCTGATAGACAAGGAGCTAGACCCAAGCGAAGGAGGAGTAGTTCATTGTCTAGAAAGAGCAGGACTGTGCAGAAGACTAAAAGACGTAGTTCATCTTCAGGTATTCCGATCGTTTACTAATGAATCTTCCCTTGAAATGCATACTTGCCGCTATACAAATCCAAATTATTAAAAATTGTCTTTGAGATACTGAAGCTTTAAAAACTCTGCAAAGGTAGCTTGAAAATGGCAATTTCTCAGCAGAGTGTAATGGAACTGCACTCTGGTTTCATGCCTACTTTACAACCCCCATCCTGTTAAAAGCATTGTGTATAATTTTGAAAAACAGCAACTCTTGAAAGTGTTTTTTCTTCTTCTTTCCCCCTCTCTTCATCCAGTAATCAGGATTTCATGGAAAGTGCTAAATCCATGTTTGTTTTTATTTGAATTTGTTTTAACTGTTCAATTTGTATTGACCTTATCAACTTTGTATTACCTCAGAGTAACCAATTATCCATAGTAATATATTACAATCCTACTATCCTATCCAACTGAGTAAGGAATTCCAAAACATGATACTGTGGTGTTCTCACATTCCCATACCATGCTTCTCAGCATTCATGAGATATTCTGTCCGTGTTGCTTCTGGAATATTCTCTGTATCACCAGTTACAAAATCTCATTCAAGAATGAGCATTTTTGAGTCGGTAGAATTGGCAGAATTGGGTGCACAGCTGGAAATCAAAATGGATGACCTGCCAGTCTGTCATAGGGCACTAGCATTCATAACCCGAGGCTTGGCTCATGTGAGGTTAGTATAAACTTGCCAATTATTTTAAATTTGCACTTCTTTGGGATATTTTAGGAAACTGAGTACTTGTTGTAAAATCCATATGGGCAAAATGAGACTGTACGAATAACACAAATATGGTGGCCAGGTCAGAATTGAAACTTCAGCTGTGAAACACCTTTGCATTTTTTTATCTTGTATTCTGTTCTTCTTTATAACTGAGGCTAAGGATCAGTGCTGGTATCCCGAAGGTTGCCGGTTTGAATCCCCGTCACTTCCAAAAGAGATCCTACACTGCTGGGCCCTTGAGCAACACCCTTAACCTGTAATTGCTCCAGAGGCCCTGTACAATGACTGACCCTGCGCTCTACCCCAAGGGGTATGCGAAAACTAAGAAATTCCTAATATAAGAAATTGTATAAGGCAAAATAAAGAACAAAAAACAAACAAAAAAAATAATGTCAGCTGCAACATTTACTTTCAGAATTCACAGTTAAAGCAAATAGTGGTTGACCACCATGCCCCTAAAGTTCTGTATTTGACAGTAGGCAGTTTCCAATTTGATGTGCCTGTAGATGTGTAGGTGTTTATATAGGTGTTCCTGAATTCATGCAAATATTGACTATTTATATTTAGTTTTATTTTCAATATCATGGCTCAGTCATTGTCTTACTCATTCTTTTAGGATGTTAAGGGTGACATCACACATTGGCTGTGGATTAATTGCACAAATAAATTCTAAGTGGCTTAAAAGCTCTGGCAACAATATAGGACAGTGATTTTGTGTAGATGTCTGTTAGAAAAGGTCCTACATCATATAAACTGCCAGTACTTGTTTAACTAATAAATGTTGAGCAGTAGAGTGGTGCAGAAATTTGTTAGGAGAGCGGATGGGTTGGGATCTGAGATTGCTTCAGTGTAGCTGGATTCTTGTGGCTTCCTGCAGAATGTTTTGTTATTCTATTAAATTACTGCAGCTTTGTCAGAACTTTGGCTTTTGCATCTTCGGGTTTATCTGTGTAACTTAACCATTTTTTTTTTTTTTTTGTATCATGAATTGTTGAATACACCCGTGCTTGCTCAAGGGCCAGTTATCCTAGCCTCCACGTCTTTGGGGATGTGGGAGGAAAACCCATACAGGGAGGATGTCTGTGTAGAGTTTGCACCAAGTCCAGAAGTGTAATTTGAAATAAGGATGTTAGATTCATAAACTGGTAACACTAATCACTATGCCATCCTGTGATGTAATAAATGAAATATATTAATCTCTTTTGGTAATAGATTGGCGTTTTCTTAAATATTTCCTCTACATCCAGTCAGATTTGCTTGTTCTTGTGTTTATTTTAATCATGGCCAAACCAAAAACGACAACATTTTGAAATTTCGTTTAGTCTAATATGTTGGATTGTAGAAATATTTAATTACTTTGGCTAAATAATTAAAAATTATGAATTGGTGTGTAAACAGACCAAGACCAGGTAATTGTCTAATATGTAATGCTGCAAGTGTGAATGATCTCATTTACTGGCCATAATGTAGTAAAGCACATTGCGATTGCTTTTTCGCAGAGAAATGCCTGGAAAAAGTATCAAAATGAGTTAGTCAATTGATTATTAAAGTTCAATAACTTGCAGTAGAAACAAAATTTTGTTAAACCTGCTTCCCGTCATATTTATTTTTCTTAGTTTATTAATGTCACCAATGAAATACACCTTAAGAACCATGTCTGACTTATGTCTCATGCTTTAAACTAAACCCTTTCTTTCATAATCTTAAGAACAGAGACGAAAGAAGTTAAGGAGAAACAAAGCAGGCAGAAAGAGTGTCAAGAAGCGAAAACGCAGGGTAGTGAAAAACAAATTGAAACACAAGACACCAGTGAAGAAGAAATTCAAGAAGAAAAGAGGTAGATCCAGTTTAGGAAGTGTCCTCCATTTATTGAATGTTCCTGCCTTTTGTAGCAAAGGTGTCTTTGTAAGTTCTTTGGTTTACTTTTCAAAACATATGAAATCTTCTGGTTCCTGTCTGAACCAAAAACTCTTCGACTATTATTCTGTCCCAGGTCAATTATATCCATAGTTTATAGGTAGTTGGGTTTCATAATTCATTATTTGAAAACTGATTAAATAGAATGTCTATACTGTATGTAAATATCAGGAAGAGTGCTTTCATATGTTTGTGTGTCATATATTGAGAAACCAAAAGGTAAAACTTAATTTTGTGACTTATTAACCACTATACCTCTTATTTACAGTATGCCATTACCAGACAAAAATATCATTCTCTGCACTTCCTAGCTATCTGTTCCAAATACCCAGTGACATTTTATGTATTTGAGTCTGTGAATTGAGTCTGGCTTCTGGATGCACACATTTAAATGTTTTGGATACTGTCATTTGCTAGACATGATTGTTTGAATCCCAGTTCACGTGTCTCACTTTTTATAGCTAACTTGGTATTCAGTTGAGAAGCAAATTATTAAGTGACTAAGTTACTGGCTGTGTGCAGAAACACATTTTGCTAGCTTTATCAAAAAGCCAAGATTGTGTATAAAGGAAAAAAAAAATACTGTATATCTTCTATTGCCATGATATGCAGTGCAATAGGGGGGAATAAAACTGTTTAAAATTAGAGAATTCTATATATCAGTGTTTGTGTGAATAGAGCATTCACTGATAAACAAGATTTACAGTAATACAGTACATAATTTTTCTGAGTGCTTTAGGTCCTTGATACGGCCATTAGTTTCTTGCTGGTAATACATGTGAAGTGTACAGCAAATCATATAAACTGCAATAGTCTTACTCAAGAACATAGTTAAGTTTAAACAGAAATTCTTTTTTAGCAGTTTCTTGCATGAGTTAAAGAATAGTTTGCATTTGTTTATTGCTAATTTATTGAACTGTTTAAGTGGTATGAAATAAGTTAATGTAATTTGAGGACAGCTGACCTAAATGCAAGTACTGCAAATGATGCATTCTCCCTGATCTGCATGTTACTTATTCAAATGTGTAATTGTATTATTCATATAAAAAGGGAGAATCAAATACATAACTTTAGGACAGTCAGTCATCATCTAACCTGCTATATCCCAAAACAGGGTCACGGAGGGTCTGCTAGAGCCAATCCCAGCCAGCACAGGGCGCAAGGCAGGAACAAATCCTGGGCAGGGCGCCAGCCCACAGCAGGACACACACACACACAGCACACACTAGGGACAATTTAGGATCGCCAATGCACGTAACCTGCATGTCTTTGGATTGTGGGAGGAAACCAGAGCAACCAGAGGAAACCCATGCAGTCACAGGCAAAACATGCAAATTCCATGCAGGGAGGACCCGGGAAGCAAACCCAGGTCTTCTAACTGCGAGGCAGCAGCGCTACCACTGCGCCACCGTGCCACCACTTTAGGACTGTGTTTGTTCCCTTTTTAAAAAAAAAAAAAAAAAGTTTTAATACTGTAAATAGAGACAGTTGTAGCCTATATTAGTGCATCCTGTTCGGATCAGATTAGATACCTTGTCTTATTCAATTAGAAAGTGGAGAATTGTAAAGCTTTACTATTAAGTAATCACTTGACTATATTAAAATGTACAAACATTTTGTAGTGGTTTTGTATTCTTAATTTGGGAATAACTATGATAAATGCCTGCTAGATTCTAAAAATCATTTAATTGTTCACAATGAAGTGAATTGTTTTCTAATTTTAAATGAAATTTAACCTTTGTTTAACATTTTATGGTTGGTCGGTATGTTGGTTACAATCTTCCAGTTGAATTAGTCAGAACCACTTTAAGGATTTTTCCAAGGCAGTAATATATAGTACATATAATAAAAATGGCATATAAAAGAATATGATCAGCCAATGAAGTCCACATAGCATATACAGTACAGGTTTTATAGGCAATAGAATGCCAACAGTTTGAATGTTGACAAGTGCCTGTGTTTATATGGAACCTAATATTTAATAGCTGGTCAGATAATGCAGGCAGACAGAACTCATTGATGTAAACGTTGTGAATGTTGCCGAGTCTGTAGATGACAAACAATCATAATTTTGAAAACGATGGGTTATAATCCTCTATTATCAAGCCTACTTAAACTTTTAACAAAGTCCTGTTTGTACAATAAAGAAAAGTTAAATGTTTAGTACTTACAACTTTGTATGTCACATAATATTCTTTGTTTGCCCATGCTGCTAGTTGACCTATCTATATGGTTGTACCTACATTACAAAATGAGTATTTAAATGTTTTTCAAATCAGGAAGATGCTATTATGCAGTGATGGTACAACACTGGTTAGATAAGAGTTTTAGTGTGCTTGTACTACTGGTAGATATAGTCTCCGAGTTACAAATGCTAATGCCTGATGCTGATGTATTAAATGTAAAAGAAGTCTGTCATTAAAGGATAAAGCTAATTCAAACAGTGTGAAAATCTGTGTTATGTGTCAAGTGAAATTAGAATATCTTAAATGAGTAATCAGCTGAACATGTTAAGTTTTATTGAGGGAGAGGAAGACTGATGCCGTTGAAAGTTTAGATGCACCAGTGACATGCTATGAGTTAAGGAGAAAGGAAATGCATTCAGAATGATTACATGGAGTGAAAGATGGGGAATGACTAAATATTGAGGTGTAGTGTGTTGGAAATATAATAGATGGGAGCTAGGCTGGGGTTATACTTCACACACAGCGCGTGGTCCTGTGGATGCTTCTGCTATGCAAGCGGTGTACTGTTAATACTTGTGAGCATACTTTACGTAAATCTGGAAGATTCCACCAGGTGACAGTGCGAGATATCATCACGGTGAGAAAACGACATTTGGCTTCAATGTGTTGTGAATTGCCTGAAACATCCATTAAATTCCCAGGACACTTTGCCACAATATCTCTGAAAAGGATAGATGTTTAATGATTACATCCATTTATCCAGGGATGCGCTCATTCCAGCATGCATTGGGCACGAGGCAGAAACAATCCCTGGACGTGGCTTCAGCTCATTGTAAGGTGAATACAAGCATACACATAAACTAGCTTCATTTCAGCTTCCCCAAATCCTCCAATCTGTATGTCTTTGGAAGGAAACCGGAGCAAACTATGGAAACCCACCAGGAAAATATGGAAACTCTAAGCAGGAAACGCCAGGGATGTGACTCCGTACTGTAAGACGGCAGCACTGCCACCCCGCCACTGGTCTGCCCCCACATGTGTAATTATTAACAGTATTCATTATTTAAATGAAGTTAACGATTAATCTGTAAAATGTAATATACATACATACTTTGAATTCCATTTCATCATGAAAGTGATATCGAGTATAAATCTAAGGATTGTAAATGTGCAGAGAGCTGCAATATCATAAATTTAACGTGTTCTTTGTGGCAATTTCTGCCTGCTGCTGCTGTCCGTTCAGGAGGAAGCTCCAGAAGCACTTAGCGATTAACAACTGGGTCAGTTTTAAGATAACATTTGCAATGGTTTACTTTAATGACAATCTGTAAGGTTCAAATGGAAATTTCAAGATTAAAGCCGAAATTTCCACTTTAATCACAAAACAGACCGTTTCACTGTGTCCCTAATTTTATTTTTCCTCTGTGGCTCAGATATGCTGCCATACATTCTGATGCTGTTGTGAAGGTGCAAAAGAAAAAAAAAAAACAGCACAGAATATGGTATGTGAGAACTTTAAAATGTATTACATCAATACGTTGGGAAATATGCGATGCTTGAATATAAAAGCACCACAAATGCATTTGTACGTCGGCATTTTGCTTCACCACATCAAACCGTTTATCGAACATCGAAGCACGCACATCGATCCCGAAGGATCCGCAAAGCACCTTGCTGTCGCATGTTGATCGTAAACAGAGACTCTAACATCACACTCTAACTTGAACATACTGCACCTCCTAATTTTTTGCTGGTACTGCAACTCGCACACCTGTTGCGTTAATTTCTGAGGAAGTGTTCAGAGGACACGTCAGATGAATGCTGGGAACACAGCATTTGTGTTCTGAGCATGAAGTATGAACAGGCCCTTAGGGAGTCCAAAAACAAGAATAGCACTTCTAGCAGGTAACACAATACTGAAGAGTGAGCCCTAAGAACACCAAGGCAATGGAAAGTTTAGGAAGGGAGGGGAGGGACATTGACCAGCCTTAATAAAAACCTGATAGTCGATGATTTTTTATTTATATATATATATATATATATATATATATATATATATATATATATATATATATATATATATACCATCATTGCCTGGGAGGTTGTAATGGAGCATCTGAAATGATATAGCTTAATAATTTTACTTGAATCAGGAGAAACTTACTTACTAATCACTTTGTGATTACTCTCTCAGGAAGTCCTCTTCATTTGTTTGAGTTTTGATGGAGCATATTCCTTGTACATTAACTCCACTGTTTAATAATAGTCTCTTTGTAGTTTTTATAGATCAGTCTTACTGATGAGACTTGATACTGACAAAGTCTATTTTGACCATATTGACAGCACTAGGCATATTTACTGATTGGTTGATGTGTTATTATTTTATTATATAGGCATTCTCAGATTAGTTTGATGGATATGTATAGCTTAAGTGTTATATGGCAAAAATAATGAAGATAGACTCAAATTGCTGTAGAAGGAATATAATTTGTAAACTATTTTGTAAGAAGTTCCAAGTAAGAGTACAGTATAATGTAATTCCTTATTAGGACTAATATAATGCCTCTGAAAAATTACTTGTTTACTATCACAGTCCATTTAAAAATTTTCTTTTGATAAACAGGTGAAGAAGGACCTGTCAAGAAAAAGCCAGCAAAAGGGAAAGGAAGTAAAAGGCTTCTAGGTGGTCATATGTCTATAGCAGGTATCCAAGAATATCTGATTTTATTTTTCTCCCTGCAGAATTTATATTTATATATTCAGAGGATTTTACCTTTTTGAAAAATCTCTAATGCTCCCACTTATTTCTTTAATATGTTGAAAAAATATGATTTGTCTTTTCCAAGTTGCACAGTTTGTTCAGTAATTTGAGTTAAGTGCCAAGTAAGAATAATGTGAAGAATTGCCTACCTGTAAATAAGCTGTCCTTTTTTCTTAATATATTTTAGTATAATGTATATACCCGGCCTGACTTTATACAATAAGAAATGTTGCTGTCATATAAGGTGTTTGAACTATTATATCTCATGGAAGTTACATGTTCAGGTATTGTGATATTTTGTGTACTGCGGGGAACTGGCTTACCTCTTATTTCAGATGTTGTTTTAATGCTGGACAGCGTAATAGAACAGTGGTGCCAGAGAGCCCTTAAACACAAACATACAAGCACAGTCCCGGCTTCAAATAGATGGGTGCTTATTACAAAAATATCTTGCCAGAAGTACCAAAGCACAAGTTTTCTCTCCTACAATCACTTCTCCTGTCTCCACTGCACTGCCCTTGTCCAGTTGAGTTTTGCTTGTCCTCCTCCCACCTCCAACTCGCATGGATAAGGCAGTACGGTCCCTTTTATTGAGGACATGGGAGTACGTCCGGTGACAGGACTGTTGCCCCTTGGAAGCACTTCCGGGTCACATGGAAGTCCCACATAACAGGGAATACATCTTCCTGCAGCAGTTTCTTCTGTTATCCATGTAGTCCTGTAGCACAGCCCTGCTGGGATCCAACTCCAGGCATTCCCTGCTGTTTCCTGAATGGGCACAGATATCTGAGGCTGCTGCCATCTACCTCCAGATGTGAATAAACACTCTCAGAGACAGTCTTTCCCTGTCCTCCTTTATTCCGGCCAGGGAAGATACTAGTAACATGGCTGGTTGGGATGCCTGTCCATTTCCCCACAGCCTTCCGTTGGGGTAAGGCATCTTCTTCTCTGTTTGGGATATCTGTCTATCCACCTGGGAAGTCTCGTTCAGGTATGGTACCTTTCTCTTCTTTGGGCGGGATGTCTTTCTGTCCTCTTGGAGCCCCCCATCTGGGTAAGAAACTGTGCCCTTTCATGGTCAGGATGCCCGTTCATTCCACGTGGCACTTACGACAGGTTTTGTCAGACTGAGGGTGGAGCAGGAGGGGGACTAGAGTTTTTTGTGAATGAACAGTGGTGAAAGAGGAAGCACAGTACAATTAAAACTAAAATATATGATCAAGACTTTGCAACGAAGACTGTATTTGTCCATGTCACTGTCGAGGAAAATAACTTGCGTCATCCTGGCTGAGTCCGCAGCAGAAGTGATTCACTCTCTACCAGTATCTTTTTGATAAATCATTCGGAATACTGGTAACTTTAAACAAACAATCAAATGTCTGTTAGGCATGTTCCATCTGTGTACACTTCAAGCTGGACCTGACCTACTCTATCCAAATATTAATGAATTTAAATATAAACTTGTGGTACAATATGTGCAGGTCTCACCTTCTCTTACTGCCACCTACAAACCTGTTACTGACGGGCTTTATTTTATATACTTTATTGACTATTCCTATCTACTGTATAATAATGTTTTCGTCATATGGATGAATTTATTCATTAAAGCTAGCATAAAGGTTTTATGCTAGGCATCCATTAGTTTGTCTTTTTGAGTGATTTATACATTCCATGACCATGCAATGTTTTCATAAGATATGGAAACTTAATTTAATTCCCGATTCCACAGCAAATCTGTAATAACATGGTAAATGACAGTTTTCAGTTTTGTAATATGTAATAGATTGTGAGAAAACAGTTTCAGTGTTAATAATTATTTATGTTGTTAATGTACCAAAAATAAGTCAATGAGCTTTCTTACAGAGCAGACACAGGTTTAAAAAAATCCAAAATAATTCACTTTTTTTTTCTTTTTTTTTTTTTTTTTTTAAATATATAACCTATTTATAGGAGGTATTTGGAAAGCAGTTCATGATTCTGTGATAGTGGGAGGCACTGCATTTGCCATGTTCCTTGGCTCTCAGCGAACATGGAAAAGCAAACCCATTGATGAAAGAGCAGCAGAAAGGTTCCGCCAAGCCTGTGTTGAATATGGATTTCATCCCAGTGTGATCTTGCCACATGGCTCCTATCTAATGAATTGTGGTTCTCCCAGGCGGGGTATGGATAAATTATTAATTAATTTTTAGGGAGAAAGATGCATTTCCTTAATTGTTTTTTTTGTTTTTTTTTTAATCATTAATTGATGTGTCATTTAAACTTGCAGACTATAGCAGCTAACATAAACCCCATACATAAACCCCAGGCACTGAACCATCTCTAAAGACTCTTCTCATCAGATGTTAAAGTTACATAGGCTGTTTAAATAATGGAAGTCCATGTATTTGTAGACGTTCTAGGTTTTCAAAAAAGGTTTTAAATTGTTCATTGTAAAATCTCCTACCCAATGGATTTAGGAGTCATAGTGGACTCTAAGCTAGCGACTTCCCGACAGTGTTCAGAAGCCATTAAGAATGTTAGGTTATATAGCTCGATGTGTGGAGTACAAGTCCAAGGAGGTTCTGCTCACCCTTTATAATGCACTGGTGAGGCCTCATCTTGAGTACTGTGTGCAGTTTTGGTCTCCAGGCTACAAAAAGGACATAGCAGCACTAGAAAAGGTCCAGAGAAGAGCGACTAGGCTGATTCCAGGGCTACAGGGGTTGAATTATGAGGAAAGATTAAAAAAGCTGAGCCTATACAGTTTAAGCAAAAGAAAATTAAGAGGTGAAATGATTGAAGTGTTTAAAATTATGAAGGGAAGTAGTACAGTGGATTGAGACTTATTTTAAAATGAGTTCATCAAAAACACGGGGACACAGTTGGAAACTTGTTAAGGGTAAATTTCGCACAAACATTAGGAAGTTTTTCTTTACACAAATAAAGATAGACACTTGGAATAAGCTACCAAGTAGTGTGGTAGACAGTAAGACGTTGGGGACTTTCAGTACTCAACTTGATGTTTTTTGGAAGAAATAAGTGGATAGGACTGGCGAGCTTTGTTGGGCTGAATGGCCTGTTCTCGTCTAGAGTGTTCTAATGTTCAATCTTAAGTAATAATAAGACATTTTTAGGGTAAGTGTATTTAAATTCTAATAACTAAGAAAAAATAACATGGAGTTCAAACAGTTCCATATAATCCACCACAGTAAATTGTTCATTTGACCTTACTTCAGAGCATTAGGAATTATTGTTATCCAAAGACTGTTTGATAAATAAGTGACTATTTCAATTGCTGGTGAATATCAAATAGAGAGTATTTACCTTGGCTTGCCAAACGGGTGCAAGTTCACATCTTTTTGCTTCTTTCCAAAATTTCATAGTATGCATGTTTGCAACCCAGTAGGAGTTCTGAGAGTTTGGTAGTGCCATGCCTCTGTCTAGTTTAGATTTCTAGAGAACATTTATTTATTTATGGCCTCTTTATAGAAAGTGTTTCATAAAGTACACAGTTTTAAAAAATGCAATAAATCAGCCAAAATTGAAGCAAAATACAAAATTTCCTCTTTCACGTAAACTTGTGACTTCACATATCCCCATAAAAAGAAGTCACAAGGTGTGAGGTCACATGAAATTGGAGGCCATTCTTGGTCGCCGCCGTAAAGCGAGATCAGACGCTCAGAATTTTTCACGAAGCAAGGTGATTGTCTCCCGGGATGTATCGCAGGTAGCTCCGTCCTGCTGAAACCACATTCCGTCATCCTCCATTTCTTCCAGAGCAGGCTACAAAAAGTTAGTGATCATGTCCCCGATAACGGTTGCCATTTATAGTAACTGAATTTCCATCATCATCTTCAAAAAAGATGGGGCCAATCACGCCTCCTGCCCAAAAACCACACCAAACCGTGGCTCGTAGGGGATGCATTTCGTGCTCTTGGATCACTCTAGGGTTTTCATTACCCCAAATGCTGCAATTTTGTTTGTTGACATACCCAGAGAGATGGAAATGTGCCTCGTCACTGAAGATTATTCTTTTTGAAAAATTGTCATCCTCTTGTTCCAAAATCCAATCGGCGAATTTTCGCTGTTTTACGTGATCTGCTGGTTTCAGCTCTTGTGTCAACTGAATCTTGTAGGGGTGCATATGAAGATCTTTTTTCAGTATTCGATACACTGAAGATGGTGACATACCCAGCTGTTGTGAACGATGGCAAAGCGACTTCACAGGGCTCACATTCACACTGTCTTGCACTACCGCGATGTTTTGTTGCGTTCGAACATTACGGTTTTTGACCGGGCAATTTTCTGGTTGCAACTAACCCAGATTCTTCGAATTTCTGTACCAACCTCGAAACTGTTGTTGCGGTAGGAGCATTGTCACGTCCAAAGATCGCGCAAAGTTTACGGACAGTCTTTGCTTAGCACTCCCCATTTTTGTAATGGGTTTTCACAATAAGAATGCATTGCTCAATACTGAACTGCTCCATGGCTACTAAATGGAAAAACGACAAATGTTCTTCTAATTGGAGTGATAATAGATAACGAAAATGTTAGGAACAGTGCTGACAACCTTCAAACAAAAAAATCCCGCGCAATTCAAAAAACTGCGTACTTTATGAAACACCCTTTATTTCAAATTACTTTGCCTTTGTGAACAGTTTATTTAATATATAGTTTTATTAATAAATAGTTACAAGTAAAGTTATACTTATTTTAGAATAATATTTAATTATGTGATACAAATCAGGGCTCAAAGAAGCACTGTAAAATAGTCCTATACTTTGTTCTTAGCCATTCTTGGGTGCTTTTAGCTGTGTGTTTTTTGGTCATTGTCCTATTGGAAGGATCCATGACCTGCAACTGAGACAGAGTTTTCTGACACTGGACAGTACGTTTCGATCCAGAATGTTTTGATAATCTTAAGATTTCATCGTTCCCTCCATAAACACAAGGCACTCCTCCATGTTTCACAGTAGGTGATGTGTTCTTTTCTTTGAAAGCTTCATTTTTTGTCTGTGGACATAGAGCTGATTTGACTTGCCTAAAAGTTCTAGTTTTGTATCATCTATCCAAAGAACATTTTCCCAGAAGCATTGTGGCTTGTCAATATGCATATTATCACATTACAGTCTTTTTTTTTTTTTTTTTTTTTTTCAACAGTGAAGTTTGAAAAATCGCTCTAATCCAATTATTTATGATCTTTTCTAGAAATGCCATCACATGTGGCTAGGCCATTTTAGAATATATTTGTAGAGTAAGCAGTGCTTCATCTTTTTTCATACTTGATTTGCTTTACTCGATGACATATCAAAGGCATGCAGGTCTACATGGGACAACTGCTATTCGTTTAATCACTCTTCAGGAGGTATACAGCACTTTTTCAATGAGCTACAAGGGTATCGACAAATTTGTCCACATTCAGTGCAGTGTTGCTCATTTTAACCACTTCAGCTGTATCTGTATATAGTGATACTTTTGTATTAATTACTTAAATTGGATCAGACACATTAGTATTTACTGAAGTCTACAGCACAAAGTAAGACTAAAGAATTTACTACATTTAAAAAATAAAAGTTTTAAATCAGAAGGCTGTAGTAGTGTTAGAGTATTAGTAGTACTACAAATCTTTTTTTTTCTTTTTGTTTTAATTATTTGTTCAATTATTCAGTTGTACCTGTGCTTTAAAGACCTGAGAGCATTAGCACTGTATACTTCAGCTGTGAAACACTGAAAAAAAAACATATGTATTATGAAATAGATTACCAGGATTATATTATATATTGTACTTTTTACTGATTTTAGTGTAAATTAAGTTTGTTTATTTCACTATGGATTTTGCCATATGTTGGTTTATTAAAGAATTTGTGTAGCATTACTTTCATAGGCATGTTTGCTGTCTATAGAGGATCCAACTCTTTATGACCTTGAGCAGGATTAATAGGATGCAGAAAATGGATGGATCTACCAGCTCATTCATTGCTGTAGCTGATAACCAAGGATAGTTTTCATATTCTCACATGGACATGACTTTTGTGGTTTAGTGTTAGAAATGCAGTTTGTAATATGGGTTTGTTTAGAACAACCATTTGAAAATGCTTAAACATGGAAGTAAACTACAAAAAATGTAAAATGTTAGGCATTAACTTTTTATTGAATGTTTATGTGGCTTTAAACCTTGTATAGTAAAGCAATATTAGAATTTGAGAGACACCTGAGAAGTCATGTTTTAAAATTGATTTTATATGTCATGGCATGATTATAGTTAACCTTGCTTAATATACAGCGTGTCAACAATGAAAGACTGGATCTGCTGATATTGGTTGTTAGGTAATTGTTTAACAAAAGCACTTTTTCTTTCTTGTAGTCTACTTGTGCTTTACTGAACGTTTCTGTATTGACTGTACTTTTCTAATTTTGTGTATTCTTGATGACTTTTTAAAAAAAAATTTTGGGTCAGATATTTTTCAAAAAAGCAGATCAATGCTGATTGATGAGCTGCGACGCTGTGAACAACTTGGCCTGACTATGTTTAACTTTCACCCTGGATCAACTCTAAATGAAATCAGTGTGGAGGAGTGTCTTGAAAGAATAGCAGACTCAATTAACTATGCCCACCAGCACACCAATAAGG
Source organism: Erpetoichthys calabaricus (assembly GCF_900747795.2). NCBI lineage: Eukaryota > Metazoa > Chordata > Cladistia > Polypteriformes > Polypteridae > Erpetoichthys > Erpetoichthys calabaricus. Next base: position 27,844,984 of record NC_041405.2, on the reverse strand, counting down.
TCATGACTGGTAAGTCTAAGAAATATGCAAGTCTTCCATCACTATATGAGACGTGGTTTAAAATCTACCCAGTTGCTATTCAGATGTCTTCATACTCACATATTCTTTAAAGCTTTATTTCATTTAATCAAAATTTGTTGTCCCAAAATTCATTATTCTTTTTTCAGTTGCTTTGTTGGAATGTTGAAAACCTATTGTATTAACTGTATTATATTCTATAATATGTCCTGTTTGTTCAGCCTAGAAAGGGTTGCCCTCTCTTTTGAAGTACTGAGTTAAAAAGCAGTAATTGATTATTTCAATGAATAATTAATAAATCTTGTTTGTAAATTAGTGGGCAACTGTATTTAAAGTCAAAGCACATGGATAATACACTTGAAGTTTAGCATTTATTTGTAGAGTACAGTTGTAAGTAAATTGCTGATGTTTTTAAAAGCTAATGATGCAGTTTTTTTGCTATGTGTTTTAACAGTAATTGAGAATATGTGCTGTCAAGGAAACACAGTTGGGGGAAGATTCTCAGAAATAAAAGGAATTATTAAATTGGTGAGAAACAAAAAGAGGATTGGGGTCTGTTTAGATACTTGCCATGCATTTGCTGCAGGTTGGTACATTAATTTAGCTTTGACTTCACAAGATAATCAAAAATATGTTGAATAGTACAAGTATCATATATATTTTTTTAGGGTATGACCTGTCAGCAAGGGGTGGAGTGAAGAAAATGCTAGATGAGTTTGATGCACAAGTTGGCATGAAGTACCTGATGGCCATTCATCTAAATGACTCTAAAGGTATTTTTTTTTTTTTTTATGTAGCCTCAGTTTATTCTTATAGCATTCATCATCAGAGACCAACTTTGAGCACCTTGCATAGATTTTAAACTTCAAAGTGAATACTGAAAATTATGAAAACTTGCAACATTTATAATATGGAAGCACTTAGATCTGTTTTAGAAACTAGAATACATTTCTAGAGACAGCAATTGGTGGAAATTTATTAACTTTACTATTAAAGAATAGTTTAAAATAATTTTTTTTTTCTACTGTATACTGAAGTGAAATTAAAATAACATCTATTTTAGATTTGGGTTTGATTCTAAGGGTTTCCAGGAATTTTCCATGACTCTGTGTATATGCAAGCCAGTATAGAAATTAGTTACATAATGTGGTGCAGTAGCTAAGGAACCTGACTATAAACAACAAGATTCTTCTGACTCGCTGTGCGACTGTCAGCATGTGGCTTGACCTGCCTTCACTTGAATTGAAGAAAAAACAAATGTAAGCCATTCCCCTGTTGTATGATCTTTTAATTCACCATAGATAAAGGCATCTGTAAAATGTATAATAGTAACAGCTTTCACATGATGATTTTTTCCCTGTAGAGTTTTAAGATGTTTAAATATTATCAGAAAGTTTGTACAAATTGACTGGTTCTCTGCTGTAGAGATGTGATGTCTCCCCACCACCAATTTATTTATTCCTTTGGAAGAGTAAATACTATTCAGGCCTGTAACACATAATGCATGCTGATTTTAGAGTCCTATATTGCAGAGGTGTCTGCTAATTCCAAAGAATTACACAGGGCAAGGTTGTGCACCTCCCACTGTGTGCTGCTCCACAGGCCTCCTGTTATGAAGGCACTGGAGGTACATTTTTTCTAAGCCACCACAGACCTTTAGTTTTTGGATAAACTAAATAGTTTAGTCAGAAATTACACCTATTGAAGTGTTTTCTATTTTCTGTTTCAGTGGTATCGCAATACTTTCATATCACATGCTCTTCTTACTCAGGGTAGTGGGGGGCAAGTCTCAACATAAAGTCTATGTACAGTCTATGAGCAAAAGACTGGCTAATCAAAATAAACACCCTTTTTTTCCCCCCAACTTTGGCCTGTGACTTATTGTCATTGCAAAGGTAGGCTTAATCGGAAACTTTCTACACTTCATCTTAAAAGAAATGTTTGTATACAATAAGTTTATTCTTAGAATCAGTATGGTTTTCCCTTCTACTAAAGTGTAAAAAAAAAAAAAAAAAAAAAAAAATGTTAAGCCTTTTACTGCATGCTGCTGTAACAAGTCATTCATTCACTGCTACCTTTATACTTAGTTGTTTAAAGTAAAATTGCACCAACGCTAATACGTTATTACTTATTCGTTAAACCACTGAACTTGCTGTTTGAAGAAATTAACTTGAGTCCATAAACTGAACTTCATTTAGCTGAAGTCATATGTTGAACGTCGTGTTGCACAAACAGAAGCATGTGAAGTTAACCCACTTAATCTTTACACATTTAAAGTAAGGTACCCACCCTGTAATAATTTCTCCATTTTATTTACGTCACACATATAATTTAGTTCAACTATGCTGCATATGCCTCTTGTGAGGCAGTGCTTATACCACTCAATGATGAACTAGAAAGATGTTTTAAGACAAAAAAGAAAGCACTGTAGTATGTGTGCAATGTATAACACTACCGTTTGTTTCCTACCTCTTAAGTCTGTTGTAGGTGATTAGGCTATATACATCTTGGCTTAGAAGTACAGTAGTGGAAACATTAAAAGGCCAAAAGATGCAAATCACATTTTAACACACAGATGAACCTCTCATTAATCGTTAAGTGTCCACTAAATTGCATTCATACACTTTCCCCAAAGTGACTGTCCATGATTGGAAAAAGCAAACCACAAGCTGCACCGCTAGGAAAATAGTTTTCTGCAAATGTGAACACCTGACAGAAAAGGTGAGGCGGTACCTTGAATGTGAACACATTTGTTGTTGCACGCATTTTTCAGCACAGTGTTGTTCCCCACTCCTAATTCATGAATTGCTCTCCAGGAATGATTCCACATTTTACATTTTTCTCCAAGCAGTATTTATAAAGTCTTTGTTTTGTAAAACCAATACATTAATGCATGTGCATTATATAAACTATTTTTAAGAATTTGTTTTGAGGAATGAAAATGTGTCTGGTTGAAGAGGGGGTGTTTGGAGGTGATTTGGTCCTCTCCAGAACCCAGGTGGCACTAAACGTGGTTCAGTAATGTATTACAATGAATATAAAACAGTTCAATGAGAGCAACATCACATCTATGGGAAATCAACTTCATTATGTTAGTGCAGTTAATAAACTTCCATTAACCTTCTTAGCTTTAGACTCGAGCATCACTCAGGCAGTGAAAGAGAGTTAAAAGCATTAGTCCAAAGTATCATTCGGGCAGCTGTATAGATGCATTTTGCGTAAGCTTTAGACCTGAGGATTACTCAGGCTATAAAATTGCTAACAGCATTAGTCCTGAGCGTTTCTTGGTCAACGGTGTAGACGCATCATCTCCTAGCCTCATAATGGTGTCTTGTAAGAAACGCTTTTCAGCAGTCTTGGTGTTGCACATTCTTGACAGTGATGAGAGCAGTGATGTTGAGGAGCTTCTCATTAACAGTGAACGATTAAGTGACACTGTCTTCAGGCAGTGAAGTTGAAACCGACTGTGAAACTGAAAGCGATTGTTATGAATGCGAAAGTTACACTCACGTTTGGGTTTCTGTTTATCCTGCTTCGAATATACCAGCACAACCTTGTTTTGAGTTTATGGGGCAGTCAGGAATAAAAGTGAAGGTTGACGGCCAAGATCCATTTACTTACATGAAGTTATTTCTTGATGATGATGCGATTGAAAGGATTGTTGTTGAGATGAATCGTTATGCTGAACAGTGTTGGGTAAATGACCATACACACCTAAGCAGTTTTCCCATTCAAAGATATACCACACAAGGCCTATTTTCACAGTATATATGGTATTAGCATCATCTGTTATTGTTCATTTCATATTATTATTAATCATTTTTATACTTTTTACACTTCTGACTTTGTACATTTAACATTTTGCACGTTTTACAGTAGAAGGAGATTTAATAAAAATATAATTTTTCAAGCCAAAAAAATGTAAAGCATTTTACATGGTTTTCTGAGAAAAAATGTAATGCGAAGGAGTTTACACTAAACACTTTATGGTGAAAAGGTAATATGTACACTGTTAACTGAGGGTTTGAGGTTGGCGTATTTACACCAAGTAAAATTGAAAGACCTTATAAAAATTTCCTCATTCATGTTTTGCATTACTGGGCACATTTTATCTCGTGTAGAGGCCTCATTGTCTGTCCCATTGTTGACTTTGCTCAGTTGCATTATGCATTGCTGCTAAAGCTACTGGGAGTTGCGATATCGGCCTTTTCCTGGTCACTCTCAAAAGTCTTCACTGCATTATTTACAGCTTGCTTGAGTCATCATTTAGGGTTTTTTTTTTTTTACTTCAAGATGAAAATATAAGTTTTTGGCAAGAATGGGTCATTTGCTTCTCTCTTTGCACCACTGGGCTCTTGTTTTAATTAATCATCCTCTTTCACTATTTTGCAGCACAGCAACACATTAAATGTTCAATCTCATAAAAGACTTATTAGACATTGTATGTTCTTATTTTTGTTTTTGTTTTAAAAAGTTTTAATTTAAGAGTAATTGGACAGGTTTATAATCGTGAGGATCGAAGTGGGTTAGGGATGAGTGCTGGAAAACAGGTTGCTGTGAGTGGTGGTCAGTGAAAACACTGACTTTTTCTTTTATTAGATATTTTCTTGTATATGCAAAGGCCCATTTGCAAGCAGGGCCTTAGGACGTGCACACCCGAGTCATCCTGATGGTAGATTCAACCATGCCATAAGAAAAAGAAGCTCAGAAGTGGCTATTGACTTTGGAGCAATAATCAGGTTTTCATCATTGTGCTGGTTCATATTTACCCAAATGTAGTAGATCTCTTTAAATATTTTTGTGTTGTTTTACCTTATAACCTGGGAACAAATGATTTTAGTTGTGGAAGACCGAAGAATGATATGTTTATAATGCATTTTCATTTCAGTTATTAACGTGCGCTTGCATTTCTACTCCCTATGTTCTAAATTATTATGTCAGTTCATTGCTGCAGTTTACAAATAGCAGTATTCTATTTTAGCATTTTTTATGGCTGTAAGAACTAATGGATTGTGCTGTATTTAAAATTCATCTCATTGGATTTTATTTAGGAATGTTGGAGTGTCACAAAGACCGTCATGAGAACATTGGTTATGGACATATTGGCTTAGATGGGTTCCGTCAGGTTATGAATGAGCCCCGTTTACGCAAAATTCCAATGATTCTCGAGACGCCCCACAGGTGAGCCTAATGAACCTCCCTCCTTGATATGAACATTTATTTTTACGTTTAAAATTTAAATTTTTTTTTAAATAGTAAATGCCAAGAACTGTAGCACAGTGATGAAGTGGTAAGCACAAGTACTTTATAGCTGTAGAAATGAGGCTTGAATCTTTGGCACATCAATGTTTGTGTGTTTTATATTAGTACTTCTTTCAGTATTCCAGTGTTATCTCATTATGCTAAGTTAATTGGTGACTTTAAATTTGTCCTGAGCAAATACAGTGCATCCGGAAAGTATTCACAGTGCATCACTTTTTCCACATTTTGTTATGTTACAGCCTTATTCCAAAATGGATTAAATTCATTTTTTTCCTCAGAATTCTACACACAACACCCCATAATGACAACGTGAAAAAAGTTTACTTGAAGTTTTTGAAAATTTATTAAAAATAAAAAAGCAGAGAAATCACATGTACATAAGTATTCACAACCTTTGCTCAATACTTTGTCGATGCACCTTTGGCAGCAATTACAGCCTCAGGTCTTTTTGAATATGATGCCACAAGATTGGCACACCTATCCTTGGCCAGTTTCACCCATTCCTCTTTGCAGCACCTCTCAAGCTCCATCAGGTTGGATGGGAAGCGTCGGTGCACAGCCATTTTAAGATCTCTCCAGAGATGTTCAATCGGATTCAAGTCTGGGCTCTGGCTGGGCCACTCAAGGACATTCACAGAGTTGTCCTGAAGCCACTCCTTTGATATCTTGGCCGTGTGCTTAGGGTCGTTGTCCTGCTGAAAGATGAACTGTCGCCCCAGTCTGAGGTCAAGAGCGTTCTGGAGCAGGTTTTCATCCAGGATGTCTCTGTACATTGCTGCAGTCATCTTTCCCCTTTATCCTGACTAGTCTCCCAGTTCCAACCGCTGAAAAACATCCCCACAGCATGATGCTGCCACCACCATGCTTCACTGTAGGGATGGTATTGGCCTGGTGAAAACGATGCCTGGTTTCCTCCAAACATGACGCCTGGCATTCACACCAAAGAGTTCAATCTTTGTCTCATCAGACCAGGGAATTTTCTTTCTCATGGTCTGAGAGTCCTTCAGGTGCCTTTTGGCAAACTCCAGGCGGGCTGCCATATGCCTTTTACTAAGGAGTGGCTTCCGTCTGGCCACTCTACCATACAGGCCTGATTGGTGGATTGCTGCAGAGATGGTTGTCATTCTGGAAGGTTCTCCTCTCTCCACAGAGGACCTCTGGAGCTCTGACAGAGTGACCATCGGGTTCTTGGTCACCTCCCTGACTAAGGCCCTTCTCCCCCGATTGCTCAGGTTAGATGGCAGGCCAGCTCTAGGAAGAGTCCTGGTGGTTTCAAACCTCTTCCACTTATGGATGATGGAGGCCACTGTGCTCATTGGGACCTTCAAAGCAGCAGAAATTTTTCTGTAACCTTCCCCAGATTTGTGCCTCGAGACAATCCTGTCTCGGAGGTCTACAGACAATTCCTTTGACTTCATGCTTGGTTTGTGCTCTGACATGAACTGTCAACTGTGGGACCTTATATAGACAAGTGTGTGCCTTTCCAAATCATGTCCAATCAACTGAATTTACCACAGGTGGACTCCAGTTAAGCTGCAGAAACATCTCAAGGATGATCAGGGGAAACAGAATGCACCTTAGCTCAATTTTGAGCTTCATGGCAAAGGCTGTGAATACTTACGCACATGTGTTTTCTCAAGGTTGTTTTTTTTTTTTTCTTTTTTTCTTAATAAATTTGCAAAAATCTCAAGTAAACTTTTTTCACACTGTCATTATGGGGTGTTGTGTGTAGAATGCTGAGGAAAAAAATGAATTTAATCCATTTTGGAATAAGGCTGTAACATAACAAAATGTGGAAAAAGTGATGCGCTGTGAATACTTTCCTGATGCACTGTATGTGAAAGTGTGCATGAAGTTGCCCTGTGTTAGGCTGGCATCATTGTCTGAGCTCAGTGTTGTCAGCATAGGCTGTAGTCCCCCTTGACACTGGTATGTTCTAAAAAGAAGTGGATGGAAGTTAATGTAACTAACTTTAGTCATTAACCAAGTCCTACAAAAATTGTTTACCTAACATCTCTAAAAAATAGTGGACAGCTTCAATCTGGTAAATGGGAAAAAAAAATTTAATATTTGTTTCATTAGGCCCAACTTTGATTATGAAAAGGAGATTAAACTACTGCGTTCTCTTTGTAACTGAAGCACACGGCTTGGACTGTTTCTTGGACAGAAGTTGAAACGTGAACTGGCTAGTTTCAGTCGGTGGCATCAGTTTTCTTTCACTACACCACACAAGGTACCGAAGAAGTAGTATTTTCAACTTTTTCCTCACTAAGTATTATTTTGGTGCCTCTCCCAAGTAGTGGGATACCTGGACAATTTATTGTGAACACCTGTATGATAAGATATTTTACTTTGTGCCTTTTTTGAAACACTGATTCTCTAGAGGAAAGAAAACTACTAACTGAATGAAAATAAAGCAGAAAGCATATTGTTAACAAGAGAATCCTGTCTTTAGAATATTTAAAGAAAAAAAGTTGAACATTGTTGTAATACAGAATTCATGCAAGTTCAAAAGGTAGCATGGCTGCACCTGGCAAATATTTGGCTTTGCTAAAGTCCGTTTTTTTTTTTATTGTACTGTACATGGTTATATGTTTGTATATTTTGTTTATTTTGTTTAAAATAAATTAATTTTTAAAATTTTACATTTTTTTGTCCTCAGTTGAATTATAAATGTTTTTTCAGTAATTGTAATCCTGGGATGCATAACCAACTAGCTATTAATACTAACAGGAATCCACGAAAGTCAGTAGCTAAATGTCAGGAGAGACAGGAGGCAGATCCATAAAACTCAATCAGTTGTTGAAAATAATTAGAAAATACCTTGGTAAAGTGATAGAAATGACTTGAATGGGTCCTCATAGTAAAACAGGAAGTGGTTTATTCAGTGTATATAATCCTGGGAACAAGTGTATTAAAATCACAACCATAATATCAGAAAGTATATGGGTATTTAAAAGCTTATGTGTATAATTTTTTGTTCAGGTTAAAGCAAATCAAGTAATCTAGCGATATCCTGAACAACAGCCTATTGGAAAATTATATGTCACGTATCCAATGCGTACATTGTTTTGCTAAAGTACTGTTAAATAAGTAGTTCACATGTTTAAACTGAATCGAGCTGAACTGAAAATCCACCCCCACATTCACTGGTCAAGAGTCCAGTCTTCATTTCAAAAGCTTGAATAAAACCACTGCCAAATAACTGTTATTTGAAAAAGTAAACCTAATATTAAGCAAATATCTTGCATCTCCATTTTGCTTGCATATTTTTGTATTGTCATCATGTATTTATTACACAGTAATGAGGACCAGAACCAGCATTTAGGTGCATTACTGGAACAAACTCTGTGCATATTTATAGCCATAACTGTATGTTTTGCAAATATATTACAACCCTTTTACAAGTTTTAGGATATTGCTGGATTAAATATTGTTCCATCTGTCTTTAGTGCTGTCTTACATACTCAAAACATTTTAAAGGAAAGTCATTTATTGAACAATATAGTAAAAATATAAAAATATGCATCCATGCATTACTTGATTTTGCTAAATTTTGCCTCAGTAGCAGCTCTGTGCATGAATGTTTTCTGAAATCCCCAATTTCAGTACAAAGTTGTAGGGAGATAGAGATTATCCCAGTGGAACTGAACACTGGTCAGGATCAGAGTTTCTTCATCAGACATGAAGATACTCTTGTACAAGTGAGACAAAGAAGCACACAGCCTCATTAATATTAGTCCAAATTAAAGGCAAATGGTACCCTAGCCAGCATAAGAGTAAACCCAAATGTGAGCAGAGAAAAGTGTAACTCTTAAAACATGGTGGCTGAGGTAGAATTAAAGCTGTTTACTTGAACCAGTGAAGCAGCAGTGCTAAGCACTGAATTGACATCCTACCACCACTCAAAGTGGGCTGAACTTGAATTGCCTTTTAACCTAAAATGCACATCTTTCGAAACTGGTAGGAAATAGGAGTACCTGCAGAAAACAAACGTGTAGGACATTTAAAAAGAATTCATTATATGGTACATTTTAGCTTGTAGCTTTAATTGGCCAGTTGTCATGAGTCTAGAAACCACAACTTTATATTTTTCATAAATTAACAATTGCCAAAGGAAATGGAGCCTTCCTTAAGCAGTGTATTAATTTGGAGAATCTTTTGAAATTCTTTTACATGCTCTTAGGTGGCTGCATTAAAAACTGGTGTATTTAAATGTGGTTATTTTTATTTTCCCGCAATGCCATTTTGTTTTACTTTGGGCACCACTGTTTTGTGGCTACTTCACTAACCCCAATGTGAGGTTGCTGGGAGCATAGAGACGGTATAATAGATTGCCATTTTGAATAATTCACTGGCCAACTTCCTTCATCTTTTCCCACATCTGTGTGGGGTCAATGTGCTTGCTCAAATATTTCAGTCAAGCCTTTTTTCTTCAGATCTTCATTTACTTCATCCATCTCCACTTTGGCCTCCCTCACATTCTCTTCCCCTGTACTTCCATTCCCATCCGTTATTTGCCCACATATTCATTGTCTGTCCTCATCACACGTCAATACCACTTCAGTCTACATTCCTGTACTTAGTTTTCTCTTCCACATTTGTTGTACCTCTGATTTATGTCCTTTCTTATTCTGTACGTTTTATTTTTGTAGCTTCACACATCCATCTCAACATTCCCATTTCTGGCACATTTTAAGTTCTTCTTCTGTGCTCCATTTACTGACCGTGTCTCAGCTCCGTACATCATTGCTGGTCTTACCGCTGTCTTAAAAACCTAACCTTTAACCTTTGCCTTACTACTTTGTTCACACAACAGTCCTGATACCTTCTTCCAATTGTTTCATCCACAGTGCACTTTGGGTTATCTCTACTTCTGATCTTCCATCTCATATTTTCTGTCTGCTTCCTATTTATCTTCAGTCCTCTGTTTTCCAAAGTGCTTCTCCAGTCTTCCAACTTAATGTTTCCTGGTGCTTCACAACACTAAGTGAGTACTTAAAAGAATTATTTTTGATCCTTGCTAGTTTTTCACTACATGGTTTTTGTCTCTTTCTTGGGTTTCTTATTCAGTTGATTTTCCAGCACTTCATTGTGGGTTTTTTATGCATATTGCTTATCGGTTTAGCTTGCCACAATTCCACCCTCTGTCGGTGTCATAACATACGCCTGCACCAACAACATGTGCATAATCTGGAATTGCTGTGTATCTGTATAGAGAAAATATTAGTTTGTGAAAAAGTAAATGCATCCTCCTTGATAGCTGGTCTATGTACAGTATTTAGAGGAGTTTCAACTATTCAACCACTGACCACAGGTTTGACCGTAAGGCGAAGCTCTCAATTTACCAGTCAATCTATGTTCCTACCCTCACCTATGGTCATGAGCTATGGGTAGTGACCAAAAGAACGAGATCGCGAATACAAGCGGCTGAAATGAGTTTCCTCCGCAGGGTGTCTGGGCTCTCCCTTAAAGATGGGGTGAGAAGCTCAGTCATCCGGGAGGGGCTCCGAGTAGAGCCACTGCTCCTCCGCATCGAGAGGAGTCAGATGAGGTGGCTCGGGCATCTGATGAGGATGCCTCCTGGACGCCTCCGTGGTGAGGTGTTCCGGGCACGTCCAAACGGGAGGAGGCCCCGGGGAAGACCCAGGACACGCTGGAGGGACTATGTCTCCCGGCTGGCCTGGGAACGCTTCGGGATTTTCCCGGAAGAGCTAGAAGTGGTGGCCGGGGAGAGGGAGTCTGGGTATCTCTGCTCAAGCTGCTGCCCCCGCGATCCGACTTCGGATAAGCGGAAGAGGATGGATGGATGACCACAGGTTTCATCCTACATCATTGCTAAAATTGCACTGATTCTAATATGACCCTAAACTCTTTAAGTATAATGGTTGTTTCAGATAACCAATGTTGCCAGACCAAGGTGAGGAAACCGAATAAGTCACTAATTAAACCATTTCAAGTGGCAGGCACCAACATGCTACTTCTATAGAACAAATAGGATTGGAACATCCAGGGTGTCCAGTTTCCATCCACATGTTACTAAAGTGGGCTGTGCAATGCTCAGCAAAGTTGCTCTAATTTCACCTTGATAGAGCAAGATTCTGCAGAGCCGCTCAAACATGTTACTAAAGTGTAGCAGCTACATACACTTCCCTTTTATGACCGAGTAGTTGATGACACTTTCATAGCAGAATCAAGAGTCTATTAGGTTGTTAGAGGCCAAAACAGAAAGAGAATAGAGGTGGGTAGCACACATTGCATCCCTGTTACCATGAAACCAAGTTACGCCACAACTGGTAACTCTAAAAGAAAAAGTTCTTTTGTATCATGGAGGGGAAAAAATATTACTACGAGACAAATCAATGGCTGCTTTTTACAATTTAGGAATTTGGAAACTTGTGCAAGCAGGTTATTAAAGAGCTTGAGGCCTGAAGACATCATCCAGTCCTCAGAATAATAGCAAATCAAAGTTCTTCATAAGAACAGTGTTCAGCTGTTCCCTACCACTTAAAGGCTACTGTTGTGAACAAACAAATGGTTTTCCAGAATGATTATGAATTTTGGGCTAAGACTTGGAAAAATAAAAAGTGTAAAAGAAAGGGATTGTCAAAAAATAGGCAGAGATCCGAACCCGGAAGTCAAATAGCAGAATTGTCCAACAAATCTTGCCTTATAAACCTTTTCTAATTATCTACTGTGAATCAGTACTTTTATTTAATTTTATCTCTATTTGGATGCTAGTAAACCTGTACCATCACTTTATTTAGTCAGTTGTTGATATTATACAAAGCCATCATGGATCCTGTTCTCGTTAGTGAAGACCACAAGAATAATGTGAGCACAAAATGGAGGTGCAATGAGTGATGAAAAGAAAGATAAATGAATTAAAAAGTGATATAAGTGCAAAATAATAACAAGTCAGAATTATGGGTACTAAAGCTAAGATTTGCAACAGCTATAGTCTGAAAAAGTGCCTTGTGTATGGACTACTTGGTGTCTTGCTGCATTTCAGAGAATATACTGCTGAAGCAACCTGTGACATCAAGCCCAGTTACAAAGACCACTTTTATAATTCATTAGGAGGATGCAAAGAGATGGCCCAGTTAAAGTTTGAGTGCCAGGACCTTCCATTCAGCACAACATGCAACCCTTATTGTGAACATTGACATTACAGAAGCACATGTTTGACTACACAAGATGTCCTGATTTCCATAGAGAGATACTTTTATATAGACAGTTGTTTTCAGAGCCTTCCTGATGGTGGGAAGTCCAGAAAATTGGCAGACAAGTTACTAGCCCTGTAGAAAATTGAGGGATGTCTGTTTCAGCGCCCACTCAGGGACACCAAGTAAATGTAGGAAATTATGTGAAAAGAATGATTGATTGATTGATTAATTGATGTCAATCAGCCAATTAACTATCATGTTTGCCATCAGTAATGGCAGTAATTAATTTGGTGAGGCTTCCACTTCATTTCCTTTACCTTCCTCTATTCAAGGCGTTTCTAACCATGTGACTTATATCAGGATAAGTGAATCACACTCAATTTTAAGAAACAGAATAGTAAAATGTATTGATAGACAAGGATTATAGAACTGTGACAATTGCATATACATTAACACGCAAGACAGACGAGATGGTCAAAAGAGGCTGGCTGTTTACTGGCAATTTAGAGTTTTAATTTGTCTTAAAACTGTTTGTGTGTACTAGATACCAAGTCTTTAAGGAACATGTCCGATGATGTGTGTGGAGTCGGGTGTTGTTTGAAGTTTAATTGGAGGACTCTATGTGCATTGGCATGCACGCGTTGTCTTTACTATATAGCCCTTTGTTGTGTGCTGTAATGCTGCCTTTCTCAGCTCACTGCTAGACTCTTTCTCTGTCCCAAGCAGGATAGCGAATGCCTCAGCACTGGAATGAGGCATCTTGGGCTTTTAAAATGGGTCATTAGAAGCCATCTCTTTTTGTTCAATATGTAAAACACAAGACATGTAACAAACTAAATTAGACACAACAGTGAACAAAAGAAAATAACACAATGATTTGTAAACAAGAAAATAGTAAATACAACTGGACCACTTGCAACTTATTTAAGGTTACACAGGGAAATCACAAGGGAGGATTGAACCTTGATGTTTAAAGTTCAGTGCTTTTATCTACTGCATCACTCTGTGCGTGTTGAATTACTTTATTTCTACTATTTATATACTCATTAACTGATCTTTCTTCTTCCAGTTCTGCTAGCAAGCAGCCTGAGAAGATATGTATAAAAAACATTCATATAATTAAAGGCGACTCTGACCCATGTGTATATGCAGCATTTTGGGGAAACTGGTAAGTGATGACCCCATTGATAGAGTAGCTGTTTCTACTAAATGGTAAATTGCATAGAAATGTGTGCACACCAGTTTTTATAAATCTATTTTTTATTTTATGTATGCATTTTTCTCCTTTTTTTAGTATGCGCATATTTTTATGCTTGAATTCATTAAACCAAAGGGAAAAGCAGCTAAACCAGCCTATGACTTGCATGCATAATTGACATCACCAAGCCACTCCTCTTGTAATGTGCATGACGTGGCAAACCTGTTAAACCTCAAAGTGATGAATATGATTATAGATTGTATTTTAGCTCAATTTTAAGAGGGCTAATGCTACATATTCGCTCTGAACTTTTTTTTTTGCATCTGTTTATATCGGCTACCTGTTGTTACTTCTCAGGAAACTGCCAACAGGTCAATAATATTTCAGCCAATCTTCTGCTGTGTTGGAAGTCATTAACTGCTTGGTGAGGTGCTACATCCAGTTTCTGTATGGTGTAGGCATACATATATACATAGAACATGTTTTTGCTAACATAAAAAGGCAATTTGCAGCAGTGTCCGGTTCTCGTGGTATAACTGAAGCACTTTACTGCACTCGTATTACAATAAGGGCACCTAGCGAGAATGAAGCTGCTTTTTTTGTTTACAGTGAGCAGTGACATTCCATTAATGCACAAATAATCTGTGATGCCAAGAGGAGACTGGAAAACATTGTAACTCAGTGGCCTGGGTCAACCACTGATTCATTTATTTTGCGCTAAAGTAGCTTTAACAGAAGTGAAGGTCATATAAATGGTGGCTGGCTTATCGGTAAGGTAACTGGTTTGAAACCTCACCTTTTCATATGGTGTGTTCTGTTCTTTGCAACCACAATCACGTAATTTCATGTGTAAGGTAATAGAGGCTACTCACTCGGACGCTGGCACCTTCCGCCTTTCCCTGGCGACCTGAGAATGCAGATTAGAGCTGCACAACTCGGACATGTTTCTTAAAGGTTTATCATCTTTAAACTGTTTGTGTGTGCCAAGATAAGTTAAAACTCGAAATAGCCAGTAAACAGCCAAACACTCTTTTGACCATCTCGTCTATCTTGCATATTAATGTATATGCAATTATCATAGTTCTGTAATCCTTGTGTCTATGAATGCATTTTACTATTCTGTTTCTGTTTCTTCCTTTCCTTGGCCACCTGAGAACTCAGAGTAGAGATGATGTAATGCCACATATGATCTTGCACTCTCAGTTGCGGAGCACGGCTAGATACTCTTGAATGCAGGTGGTGGGAACTCGATGCATCAGATGGACCAACAAAGTTTTGCAGCATTGAGATTGCATATGTATGAGGCTGATTAGCATTTTCCATATATGGATGTGTCAGGGCAGTGTTTAAGGCACATTCACTTACACACATTTACAAGGTGATTGTGATATATAAACGGTAAATTGCATGTGTGCACACCTGGTTTTATAAATCTATTTTTTTATGTATGCATTTTTCGACTTTTTTGGTATACACATTTTTATGCTTGAATTCATGCAAAGTTTTATAAATGAGGACCTAGGCCTGCATGGGACCATTGCAACTGACCTTGAGACTTCCTATCCTGAGCTTGTTTTTGCTTTGTCATGTCCTAAACTATCATTTATTTAAATGCAGTTGATTATATTTTGATATTCGGAGATATGTGTTGTAGCTGACTGTATTTGATACTATAGTGTAATAAGCAAAATTAAAAAAAAAAATCAATTGGTTCAGAAAATGGATATATTGATTGAAATGGTTGCTTTTGCACATTGCTTTCTATTCAGATATGAGAACTGAAGTTAAATTTCGTTATAAAATATCTTTTTTGTGTGTTTTCTTCTTAAATATTCATACATCTTTTCTTTTTTATCCCACTTGTACATTGCCTGACGTAAAGTTGCATATCCAACAGGGGAGTTTTTTTGGCTGTGGTCTTGATGCAAGGCTTCTGGAAAAGACTGGAAGAGCTTAGAGAGGTACAATGTATTTCTCAAATGTTTGTAGAAATCTCTTGCGCATACAAATAAGTGTCTGCAAATGTAGACAATTTAAATAACTGAAGGTTATTTTGAGAAATTCATTCTTGTGCTACTTCCTTTTGGACAAATGAAGAATTGAAACAATCACAATTTTGGGGTTCTTCTGCTTCAGTCCCAGGGGGCAACAGTGGCTGTAGGTTTTTATTCAAACCCAATTTCTTAATTCAATGCCAATCATCAATAATAACAGATACAGTCATTTTATAGTAATGCCTTTCATTGTGCCATTTCAGGTCATTCTTAGATTTTTTTCCTTCTGTGTAAATCATTCAAGTGAGCTTTGACCCGAAGCAGATTAGTAAATCTCAGTAGCTCACTCTTTCTTTCACTTCCATTTCTGTCTAAATATTTTATTCAAGATGCATTATAACAGTCACACGCACACAGGCGTAAATAAGACTAAGTTAAATGCTGAGTTGGTGGCTCCTTTGTCGCTTTTATCTCATTGTAAATTGGCAGCATGTTAAGAAAACATGAAACCATTAAAAACAGACAATGCAGCTATCTAAGACTAAAGAAAACAAGTTAACTAAATATATATATAACTATATGTAAAATAAAAAATGTTGATAAAGTCATAATAGCTACTGCAGCAATATGTGGGTTCTAATTAATCAGTTTGGTGGGAAACAAAAAACCTGAAGCCACTGTAGCCCTCCAGGACCAAATCTGAGATTTCTGTTCTGGATTACAAATGGTATCTTACAATGTCTGAGGGTATCAAAAGAAAGTGCTCTGTTTGTTAATGACAGTAATCCAGAATTTTCTGAGCATATCCTGTGACCTAATCACATTATGATGGCAATACACCTTATAGTGCTTTCTATTCTGACACATACAACACTAGTCCCTTCCATTTAGGCAACACCACAGCATGAATCCAACATGGGTTTTCTCATTAGGTTTGTGCATCTTTTAACTGTTTCAGCAATTGGAGAAATAACACAAAGCAAACATGGGCATAGTGGCACCCTGTGGGCAGACCATGGGCTGTGTGGGTTTGGAAAAACCCAGTTAAATACCACACTGGCCCAATGTGGTTGGGCTACCACAAGGGACCTCCACAAACATGCACACAACCTCCCCCTATGGGAAGACCATGGACAGTTTGGGCTTGGGAAAATCCAAGTAAATACCGCACTGGCCCAATGTGGGGTCTTCTTCAAGGGACCCCTTAGCAAAGTGCCCCTAATGGCCCAAAATGGGTTAATTGCTGGCAGTCCAAGTTCAGAAAGCCTCTCATGGTTTGGTATCTCTGGCCAATGTCGGTCGACATTACTCCATAGATTCCCATTTTTTAATGTTGTCATAGAGACCAGTCAAGCAAAATTACACCTATTTAATTAGCCAATAAAAGTTTTTTTGCTTATTTTCTCATCTTTCTTCTTACATAATACGCTACTGTGGCTGTCCATTTGTCTGTCCAGGATTTTAAATCACTTGTAGCTTGACCTATTGACCTGAAATTTGGTACACATATACTACGTGACATCTACTATCTGCTTCCGGGTGATGATTGACCTTCAAGGTTATTCCTCTTTTTATTTTTATTTGATTTAATTATAGAATCAACTCTCAGCAGTGGCCACTGGGCGGCCGTGCGGCGCATGTGTACAGGCGTCGTTCTCAACCCCACCACCTTCGCGGTCACTTCCCCTACCTCTTCATATCTTAAATCATTCTTGAGGCAGATTGAAGACTTAAATGCCAGCTAAAGTAAAAAATTGTAACACAAACACTGACTTAATCACTTTTAATGCGAAAAGATGCCGATGAAAGAAGAGAAGAAGCGGGCCGCTAGGGTGGAGAAAAGAAGAGCTGCTCAGGAACCAGCAGGCGCATAAACCTGTGAGCAAACGAATGCTAAACGTACAGAGAAAAAGGATGAAAACTATGAATGCTCAAGTCAAGTGTATTCTGCAGTGCGCCATTACTGGTTGCTTCCATAATGGCTGACATGGTACAGCACCCTACTACTGCATGTTGTCGCAGAGTAAGGCAATGAATTAGTAACTTTTAGTGGGTTTTAGATTTAATTGTAGTAGTATAAATAAGTTTATACTGTTAGGGGAAGGACTCTGTTGTTTGCGCTTATGCGCCGAACAGCAGTTCAGAGTACCCAGCCTTCTTGGAGTCCCTGGAAGAGGCGCTGCGAGGTGCAGCTCCTGGGGACTCTATCGTCCTGCTGGGAGACTTAAATGCTCACATCGGCAATGACAGTGAAACCTGGAGATGTGTAATTGGGAGGAACGGCCTCCCTGATCTAAACTTGAGTGGTGTTCAGTGGTTGGACTTCTATGCTGGCCATGGATTGTCCATAACGAACATCATGTTTGAGCATAAGGGTGTCCATAAGTCCACTTGGCGGCAGGATGCCCAAGGTCGCAGCTCGATGATCGACTTTGTAATCGTGTCATCGGATCTGCGACCTTATGTCTTGGACACTCGGGTGAAGAGAGGGTCTGAGCTGTCAACTGATCATCACCTGGTGGTAAGTTGGATCAGATGGCGGGAGAGGGTGCCGGACAGACCAGGCAGACCCAAACGAATAATGAGGGTCTTCTGGGAACGTCTGGCGGAGGAACCAGTCAGAAAGATCTTTAACTGCCACTTCCAGCAGAACTTCAACCTCATTCCGAGGGAGGCGAAGGACATTGAGTCTGAATGGGCCATGTTCTGAGCCTCCATTGTCAAAGCAGCAGAACTGAGCTGTGGCCGCAAGGTTGTCGGTGCCTCTCGTGGCGGCAATCCACGAACCTGGTGGTGGACACCTAAGGTTCGAGAGGCTGTCAAGCTGAAGAAAGAGTCCTATCGGGTCTGGTTGACCAGTGGGACTCCAGAGGCAGCTGAGGGATACTGGCGGGCCAAGCGTGTGGCGGCATAGGCTGTTGCAGAGGCAAAAACTCTGGCATGGGAAGAGTTTGGGGAAGCCATGGAAAACGACTTTCGGTTGGCACCAAGAAGGTTCTGGCAAACCGCCAGTCGCCTCAAGAGGGGAAAGCGGTGCTCCACCAACACTGTGTACAATGGAGATGGGGCCCTGCTGACTTCAACTGCAGATGTTATTGACCAGTGGAAGGAATACTTTGAGGATCTTCTTAATGCCACCAGCATGTCTTCCTTAGAGGAAGCAGAGCTGGAGGACTCCGGGGGGTTGGGAGGCCCGTCCATAACAGGGGCGGAAGTGGCAGAGGTAGTTAAAAAGCTCCAAGGTGGCAGGTTCCCTGGGGTGGACGAGGTTTACCCTGGGTTCCTCAAGGCTCTGGATGTTGTGGGGCTGTCTTGGTTGACACGTCTCTGCAATATTGCATGGACATCGGGGGCAGTACCTCTGGATTCGCAAACTGGGGTGGTGGACCCCCTTTTTAAGAAGGGTGACTGGAGGATGTGCTTCGACTATAGGGGGATCACACTCCTCAGCCTCCCCGATAAGGTCTATTCAAGGGTGCTGGAGAAGAGAGTTCGGTCGATGGTCGAATCTCGGATTCAAGAAGGACAATGTGGATTCTGTTCCGGCCGTGGAACACTGGACCAGCTCTACACCCTGGCCAGGATCCTGGAGGGGGCATGGGAGTTTGCCCAACCAGACCATATGTGTTTTGTGGATTTGGAGAAAGCATTCGACCGTGTCCCTCAAAGCATCCTGTGGGGTGTGCTCCAAGAGTACAGGGTACAAGGCTCGTTGTTACAAGCCATTCAGTCCCTGTACAGGAGGAGCAGAAGCTTGGTCCGCATTGCCGGTAATAAGTCGGACTTGTTTCCTGTTGAGGTTGGACTCCACCAGGGCTGCCCTTTGTCACTGATTCAGTTCATAAGTTATATGGACAGAATTCCTAGGCGCAGCCAAGGAGCAGAGGGGGTCTGGTTAGGTGACCTCAGAATCTCGTCTCTGCTATTTGTGGATGACATGGTTCTGTTGGCTTCATCGGACAGTGACCTCCAGCTCTCACTGGAGCGGTTCACAGCCGAGTGTGAAGCAGCTGGGATGAGAGTCGGCACCTCTAAATCCGAGGCCATGGTTCTCGGCCGGAAAAGGGTGGAATGCTGTCTCCAGGTTGGGAACACATTACTGCCTCAAGTGGAGGAGTTCAAGTATCTCGGGGTCTTGTTCACGAGGGAGTGAAGAAAGGAGCGGGAGGTTGACAGACGGATCGGTGCGGCATCCGCAGTAATGCGGGCTCTGCAACGGTCCGTTGTGGTGAAGAGAGAGCTGAGCCAAAAGGCGAGGCTGTCGATTTTACCAGTCGATCTACGGTCCTACCCTCGCCTATGGCCACGAGCTTTGGGTAGTGACCAAAAGAGCAAGATCGCAGATACAAGCGGCCGAAATTAGTTTTCTCTGCAGGGTGGCCGGTCTTTCCCTTAGAGATGGGGTGAGGAATTCAGTTATCCGGGAGAGACTCGGAGTAGAGTCGCTGCACATCCGCCTTGAGAGGAGTCAGTTGAGGTGGTTCGGCATCTGGTTAGGATGCCCCCTGAACACCTCCTTTGGGGGGGGGGGGGGGTTTTGAGCATGCCCCACTGGGAAAGGCCACAGGGGCAGACCCAGGACACGCTGGAGGGATTATATCTCCCGGCTGGGCTTGGAACGCCTCGGGGGTCTTTCCAGAGGAGCTGGAGGAGTTGGCCAGGGAGAGAGAGGTCTGGGCTTCCCTGTTTAGGCTGCTGACCCCGCGACCCGTCCTCGGATAGGCGGTGGATAATGGATGGATGGATGGATAAATAACAATTTGCATGACCTCAGAATTGATCATTTTTATAACTGCAGAAGTTGTACAGGTTTATTTATAATATATATATATATATATGTATAATGTATATATATATAATGTATATAAAATATGTTGTAATGCTTTCATGTTCAGAGTTATAACAACTCCAAAAAAGAGTTGGACTAGTACCAATAAATGTAAAAGCATTTTGTGTTTTGTAATAATAAATAAAGCCACATTAGAAATGTTTTTTATTCCTTTACTTATCAAGTAATACATTGTAAATCTTCATAATTTCATTTAATTGATTAAAAAAAAGACTAAACACTTAAATATTTAAAGGAAAGGACCAGTAATGGTGGTGTAGTGGTAGTGCTGCTGTCACACAGCCCAGGTCCTCCATGATGTATAGTGTTTGCATGTTTTCCTTATGTCCATGTTAGTTATCTCCCACCATCCAAAATCATGCAGGTTAGATGCACTGGTGGTGCTAGATTGGCCCAGTGCTGTGTGGGAGTGCATTTACCCTGTGATGGGCTGATGTCCTGCCCAGGGGTTGTTCCTGCTTGCACCCATTGCTTGCTGAAATAGGCCCCCAGCCTATACCCTGGATAAGCATGGAATGGAAGGAATGACCAGTAAGGTATGGACATTTTTCAGGATTATGACCAAATTTCAAATTTTTGTCTGTGCACCCGCACTGGACCTGTGTTTTGGGGCCAATAAAGCCTGGATTTGCAAATTCCAATTTGGGCTATTGTTGGCTGCCCACATTGGGCCTATACTGGTTCACTGTCACTTTGTGCAGTTTGAATAAGTCATACAACCTACCCAGCGAACAGTCTTAAAGGTGCTGAAGTGGTCCTTCAGAGTGATGCCATAGGGAAAATTCTTTTGGTTGTCCAAAGAACCATCCTGATAAATGTTTCAGAAAGAACCTTTATTTATTTAGATCCATACCAGGTTCCATAAATGTGAGTAAATAATAAAAGATTTGTCAAGTACCAACTGTTCATGATTTTAAAACAATAAAAATAATACAGTCTGGGTTTAGGTCTTCTTGATCTGTCTGCTTTCTGCTAGGTACCCTAACATTAAATATTGTATTTTTTCTTTTATTTACATATTAGGAACCTTTGCAAAGCCTAAATTATTAATTTCATATGCAAAGTACCAAACCCAGACCCCCACTCGATGAAACAATCGCATGCCATTAACAGCGAGAATTACTGCTCTGCATTAAATGGCAGGTTGTCTGCATGCTGCTTTATTTAAAGTATGAGTGACCCCCTATCCCTCAAGTTATCCAGAGGCCCGTGGGGGGGGTCTTAATCCGGCCTTGGTTACAGCACTGGGTGACACCAACCCTAGTGATTCCAACTGCTACCAAGTGACCAATTTTTGTAAGTAATCATTAAACAATCAAATATGCAATCCATAATATTTCCAAGTCTAAATAAATAAGTTTTAAAACAATCTTTTTTTTTTTCTTATAACCTCTGTTAACTATTTTGAACCTTCCAAAAAAAAAAAAAAACGCTGTGGTAGAACAGTTCTGCTGCCAGATTTGGAATCAGCACCCACACATCCACAAAGAAAATCTAAAATATATATGTTTAGACCGATGTTATTTTTTAGTGCCAGTGGTCTGTAGTTGTGATCCGTAACACACTTGTATTGTTTTAAGAAGACTTGAAATTGTGGACTGAAATACACTGCAGTAAAAAAAAAAAAAAAAGTTTCCATCATGTTGTATAATCTTTTTAACTTACATCCTTTTCAAATCTGTTTTAACTTTTTTTTCTTTTACATTGTGATGTACCGGTCCAGTGAAACATTAAATACATCAATCCACTTTTTTTTTTTTTTACCAGGAATTATTTCTTTACAAGCCCTTACAAGGGGTTCTTATTAAAAAAATAAGAGAATCTGCACGCTCCTGTATTGGTCTAGTCCCGTTTTCCTGAAGACTTTAATTCATGTACATCTTTTGATCTTTTTATTCTCTGTATTTTTTTGTTAAAGCGCCTCTGTTTAAGGTTTATAACTTGAAATTGGAATTACAAGTGAGGCAATTAATTGTACAGGTAAAGAAACGGCGTCAATGTTTATTTGTAGGTTATGTGTGTCGGGGTTGAATCAACTGCTCTCTGACTCTCTTTCTAACTCGCTATCGGTAGCGGAGTATTTTCTATCACTCTGGCCGTTCAAAATTGCCCGTGTATGTTAGTGCGGATTTTTGACCTGTGATGGGCGGGCATTAGTGTTGAGGTTATGCTGCCACCTAGTGGCAAATACTATATAACAGGCAAGCCCTGTCGGCAGCCACTTGTAACTTGCGATTCAAATAAAGCAGCGCCGACCTGGCATATGTAAACCAACTCTTTGTGGTTCACATGCACAAATAATTCTCTTTAGTAAAATCCTGCCCGATTTGGTACCAACTACAAGCTACCCATCGACTAACAATTAAAGTGAGTTAGAAGACCAGTGAGTGTTTTAAAATGTTCGGCCACCAAAAACTTTACATATACGTACTGCTAAATAATTGCTGCTTTAATAATAATACATTTTATTTATTTGTAGGCGCCTTTCTAAACATTCAAGGACACCGAACAATAGATAAAACAGATTATAAACAAAACTAAAATGCAAAAATTAAAATCAGACAGAGCAATTGTAATCGAAGAGAAAAAGCAGTTTTAAACAAATGAGTTTTAAGTTTAGATTGAAAAGTGAAAATGATTCAATATTTCTAAGCTCAGATGGTAGTGAGTTCCAGAGCTGGGGAGCAGAGCACAACTGAATGCTCTGCTCCCAATAGTGGTAAGACGGATGAAGGGGACAGTCAAGTGGATGGAGCAAGAGGATCTAAGGGTACAGGAGGGAATGGCAACGTGAAGGAGGTCAGACAAATATGGAGGGGTGAGGTTGTGGATAGCCTGAAAAGTTAACAGAAGAATTTTGAATTGAATGCGGAACTTAACTGGAAGCCAATGAAGCTGCTGCAAAACGAGAGTGATATGGTGAATAGAGGGGGTTCTAGTAATGATGCGGGAAGCTGAATTCTGGATCAGTTGAAGTTTATAAAGAGATTTGCGAGAAAGTCCAAAGAAAAGGGAATTGCAATAATCCAGACGAGAAGTGACAAGGCTATGAACAAGGATAGCAGTGGTGTGGGGAGTGAGGGAGGGGCGAATACGATTTATGTTACGCAAGTAGAAATATGCAGACCGGGAGATGTTATTGATGTGGGGCTGAAAAGATAAAGTACTGTCAAGGATGACAACCAGACTCTTCACCTGTGGGGAAGAGCAGACAGAGGAATTATCAATAACAAATGAAACATGATCAGTTTTGGATAATGTTGATTTTGTACCAATGAGGAGAACCTCAGTTTTGTCACTATTTAATTTAAGAAAATTTGAAGAAAACCAGGATTTGATTTCTGCTATGCAATCAGTAAGTGAGGACGGTGGAAAGGAAGCAGTAGGTTTGCTAGTGAGATAGAGCTGGGTGTCATCAGCATAACAGTGGAAGCTAATGTTATAGTTACGAAAGATATTACCAAGGGGAAGGAGGTAAATAATGAAAAGGAGGGGCCCCAGGACAGAGACCACCTGAAGTAACAGCGGTGGGTTGGGATGTGAAACTTTTAAGCTGAACAAACTGAGTGCGGCCTGAGAGGTAGGATCTGAACCAGTCTAGTGGAGTGTGGGTAATGACAATCAAAGATAATCTATTGAGAAGAGTAGTGTGACAAATAGTGTCAAAGGCTGCACTCAGATCAAGGAAGATGAGAATAGTAATTAAACCACATACATGCCGTTCTCATTATATTATTTTCCCATAAAGAATCTTTGCATTTTATTTCCTCTGTTTTTCTGACGTGGACTGTTCACAAAAAAGCTGGCTCACTGGAACTCTTCATAACATAATGTGTTGGAAGCGCGTTGAAAATGCACAAAACGTGAAGATGCCAGTCTTTCCACCTATTAAGGCTGCCTTGAAGTAGAGATGTGACAACTTAAGTATAATTACTCCAAGGGGGGTTTTGTGGTAGAGTGCACATCTTCACCACTTCTGATACGATATGGGGTCTCCTGCTATATCCCAGCCTCCCTTCACTACACCACTAGACGTGAGAATCCCAGTCCATGCGCTGTGGCCGCAGTAATTTTATAATTCAGTAGAAGGGTTAACCATGGTTTTTCTTCTTGAATCCAGATGATGAGACTGTGGTCCAGACAGTGAGGTGTGCCGCTGTTGACGCGGTCTCCTTCAGTCTCTCAGGTCG
>NC_041405.2:27460307-27515307 GCF_900747795.2 Erpetoichthys calabaricus | reverse complement strand
GCATTTACCTTTTTAGTAAAAGGCGAGCTTTTAAGCCTGAGAAATCACCCCGTAAATGCACACGGTTAATTGGACATGTGTTAATATGTATGGTTACACAGTATTAAAAGACAGTGAACAACGTCAGTTACCTTTCTTCCCGCGTTTGATAAAAGGTGAGCTTTTAAGCCTGAGAAATCACCCCGTAAATGCACACGTTTAATTGCACATGTGTTAATATGTATGCTTACACAGTATTAAAAGACAGTCAAAAATTAACGTCATTTACCTTCGTTCCTGCGTGTGACTCGTGCTGTAAATGTCTTCCTTGTTTTTAGTTCACGTGATTACGTAGGAGGCGTGATGACGTGATACGTGACTCCGCCTCCTCCATTACAGTGTATGGACAAAAAATATGTTCCAGTTATGACCATTACGCTTTGAATTTCGAAATGAAACCTGCCTAACTTTTGTAAGTAAGCTGTAAGGAATGAGCCTGCCAAATTTCAGCCTTCCACCTACACGGGAAGTTGGAGAATTAGTGATGAGTGAGTCAGTGAGTCAGTCAGTCAGTCAGTGAGGGCTTTGCCTTTTATTATTATAGATATATATATATAGATAGATAGATAGATAGATATATGTGTATGTATGTACATATACAAATATGTATATATATGTATATATGTTTATATATATGTAGATATACAAATATGTATATATATGTATATATGTGTATATATATGTAGATATACAAATATGTATATGTATATATATGTATATGTGTCTGCGTGTGTGTGTATATATATATATATATATATATGTATGTGTATATATATGTTGATATATGTATATATATGTGGATGTGTATATGTATATATTTATGTATATACAGTATGTTTATGTATATATATGTTTACATAACCTCTTTAACACAGTACTTCTCCGCTGCGAAGCGCGGGTATTTTGCTATTTCCCTATAAATCTCTAGGTACCTGACTCCCAGATAATCAAGTCATGAGCTGGGAGAACTTTGTGCACGGTTTGAGGCGGTGGGGGATGGTATAGCACGCTGCTTGCTGCTTGTCTTTATCGGCACATTTACAGGACAAAAGACGCTGATGGAGAGGTGCGAACGGATTGTGAGGGATGGCCGGCCAAATATTCCGGTCCACACCTCCAGGCCACCAGATGGAGCCCTCCCAGCAGCATGGAAGTTCCCCAAATTCCAGCAGGGCATTATGGACATTGTAGTTTTTATAAACAACCCTGCTGGATACCATGGGGACCACCAGGAGCTGCTGTAGGGAGGCATACAGAGTGCTATGTGCCCTATAACCCGGAAGTGCATCATGATCACATGATCGGAAGGAACGACGTGCTTCCGGGTTGAAGAAAAGGACTTTTAATCTGACCCGGAAGTGATGAGGACTTAAGGATTGTTGGGATGGAACCACTTCTGGGTCAGGGACTATAAAGGACTCTGGGAAACCCCAGACGTGTGATCTGAGCTGTGTGGAAGGGTGGCAACGCATCTGGGAGAGGAGGTTTGGTGATTATTGTATTGTATTGAATTATATGAGTAGTGTGGAGTGGAGGGTGCTTTGTGCACATTATTATTATAAAATAAATAATAATTGGAATTTTACCCGGTGTTTGGAGTGGCACCTGAGGGTTCAAGGGAGCACTAGCGCCCCCTGCTGCTACAGGATTTAAGGTGGGCCAGATTTATGAGTTTTTTCATAGGCTTTGGTAATTATAGCGTTAAAAATGAGAATAAATCATATTTAAGATAAAATTCATCAGGTAGGCCTTCAGTGCAGCCAGATTTGGTAACAACTTCTAACAGCTCTGTGTAATGACTTTTTAAATGGCACCATATGCTCTGAGGTGCCAAGGCCTGCATGTCTATATGCATGTTTCATGTGCAGAGACAGAGTAACTAAAAGAGAGCTAGATTCTTAAATGCTTGTTTAATCTTTATAAACCAAGACACAAAATGAGATGGTGAGATTACCAGCGCCTATATTTCCCAGATGACAGATTTCCTTCAAAGCCTGAAGGGAACCACACCGAGTTCATTATCGTAAGATTTGTGGATAGCACTCGCTTGGCTACAAACCCTCATGCTGCTTCCTCACAGCTCCACACAGTGACCTAATCTCAATTTACAACCTGCTCACCGTCTTTAAAAAATTTACAAATCCTATTTCTATCTGTATGGTTTTCTGCTGATTTCCCAAAGATCAGAATTTCAGAATTGGCCAGGAATAGGAGTAGAGAATTTGAGTGAACATGTCCTGCGTTGGAGTGCTATCCCATTTTTTTCCCACCTTTTACACAGTGCTGCTGGGATAAGCTTCAACTCTCAGTAATCCCATTAGAGGGATAAATCACATTCATAAAACTTCTCAGGTGGGATGATAAAGCAGTAAATAAACTGCTATCTGAACATTGTGGAATCTGCATGAGATTCCCATCATTGTGATAGTGTGTATAAAGTCTGCACATTTGCATTTCCTTTGTTTTCGTGAGTTTTCTTCAGATTGTCCACTTCCCAAAAATCTTTTACTAGCTGTGTTACCCATCTAAGACTAGTCAAAATACAGAGTTTCATTATCTCAGAACAGAAATTTATATATTTGGCCAACACCTTTATCCAAGGCAACATTTGGTTATATTTCTTTAATTTTTCCAATTGGAGCACCAGCAGCTGAAATGACTTGCCCAGGCTTACACAATGTCAGGATTTGAACACACAACATCAGGGACTGGAGTCCAAAGCCTTTACCACTGTGCCACACTGCCTGCCTATTAGGCTGCTAGGCTTAGTTTCTTATTACAATACTGGTTGGAATGAAAACCTGCAGGACCAGAGTTGAGTACCCCTGCCCTAAACCGTCTTGGTATCTTCTTACATAATACACTACTGTGGCTGTCCATTTGTCTGTCCAGGATTTTAAATCACTTGTAGCTCGCAAACAGTTTGCCCTGAAATTTGGTAGACATAGAGTGCATCCGGAAAGTATTCACAGCGCATCACTTTTTCCACATTTTGTTATGTTACAGCCTTATTCCAAAATGGATTAAATTCATTTTTTTCCTCAGAATTCTACACACAACACCCCATAATGACAACGTGAAAAAAGTTTACCTGAGGTTTTTGCAAATTTATTTAAAATAAAAAAACTGAGAAATCCCATGTACATAAGTACTCACAGCCTTTGCTCAATACTTTGTCGATGCACCTTTGGCAGCAATTGCAGCCTCAAGTCTTTTTGAATATGATGCCACAAGCTTGGCACACCTATCCTTGGCCAGTTTCGCCCATTCCTCTTTGCAGCACCTCTCAAGCTCCATCAGGTTGGATGGGAAGCGTCGGTGCACAGCCATTTTAAGATCTCTCCAGAGATGTTCAATTGGATTCAAGTCTGGGCTCTGGCTGGGCCACTCAAGGACATTCACAGAGTTGTCCTGAAGCCACTCCTTTGATATCTTGGCTGTGTGCTTAGGGTCGTTGTCCTGCTGAAAGATGAACCGTCACCCCAGTCTGAGGTCAAGAGCGCTCTGGAGCAGGTTTTCATCCAGGATGTCTGTGTACATTGCTGCAGTCATCTTTCCCTTTATCCTGACTAGTCCCCCAGTTCCTGCTGCTGAAAAACATCCCCACAGCATGATGCTGCCACCACCATGCTTCACTGTAGGGATGGTGCCAGGTTTCCTCCAAATGTGACACCTGGCATTCACACCAAAGAGTTCAATCTTTGTCTCATCAGACCAGAGAATTTTTTTTCTCATGGTCTGAGAGTTCTTCAGGTGCGTTTTGGCAAACTCCAGGTGGGCTGCCATGTACTTTCTACTAAGGAGTGGCTTCCGTCTGGCCACTCTACCATACAGGCCTGATTGGAGGATTGCTGCAGAGATGGTTGTCCTTCTGGAAGGTTTTCCTCTCTCCACAGAGGACCTCTGGAGCTCTGAAAGAGTGACCATCAGGTTCTTGGTCACCTCCCTGACTAAGGCCCTTGTCCCCCAATCGCTCAGTTTAGATGGCCGGCCAGCTCTAGGAAGAGTCCTGGTTGTTTTGAACTTCTTCCACTTACGGATGATGGAGGCCACTGTGCTCATTGGGACCTTCAAAGCAGCAGAAATTCTTCTGTAACCTTCCCCAGATTTGTGCCTCGAGACAATCCTGTCTCGGAGGTCTACAGACAATTCCTTTGACTTCATGCTTGGTCTGTGCTCTGACATGAACTGTCCACTGTGGGACCTTATATAGACAGGTGTGTGCCTTTCCAAATCATGTCCAGTCAACTGAATTTACCACAGGTGGACTCCAATTAGGCTGCAGAAACATCTCAAGGATGATCAGTGGAAACAGGATGCACCTGAGCTCAATTTCGAGCTTCATGGCAAAGGCTGTGAATACTTATGTACATGTGCTTTCTCAGTTTTTTTATTTTTAATAAATTTGCAAAAATCTCAAGTAAACTTTTTTCACGTTGTCATTATGGGGTTGTCATTGTGTGTAGAATTCTGAGGAAAAAAATGAATTTAATCCATTTTGGAATAAGGCTGTAACATAACAAAATGTGGAAAAAGTGATGCGCTGTGAATACTTTCCGGATGCACTGTATACTATGTGATGTCTACCATCTGCTTTCGGGGGGAAGATTGACCTCCAAGGTTAATCCTCATTTTATTTATATTTTATTTTATTGTAGAATTAACTCTCAGCACCGGCCAGAGGGAGGTCGTGTGGCGCATGCGTAAGGGCGCCGTTCTCATTCCCTACCACCTTCGCGGTCACTTCCCCTACCTCTTCATATCTTAAATCATTCTTGAGGCAGATTGAAGACTTAAGTGCCAGCTTAAGTGAAAAATTAAAGAAAACGTACTAAGTAATTACAACACAAATACTGACTTAATCAGTTTTAACGTGAAAAGATGCCAACAGAGGAAAAGAAGAAGCGGGCCGCTAGAATGAAGAAAAGAAAAGCTGCTCAGGAAGCAGCAAGCGCTTCAACCTCTGAGCAAACGAATGATAAACATACAGAGAAAGAGGATGAAAACTGTGAATGCTCAAGTCAAGTGCATTCATTGCACGTTATCATGCAGTGCTCCGTTACTGGTAATTACAGTAAATATGCATGTATAGATAGATAGATAGATAGATAGATAGATAGATAGATAGATAGATAGATAGATAGATAGATAGATAGATAGATAGATAGATAGATAGATAGATAGATAGATAGATAGATAGATAGATACTTTATTAATCCCAAGGGGAAATTCACAAATCAATACAATACAATACACATCAGTATGTCCTGTAATATACCATGTGTATCCCATTCACATTTGATTTCCACTTTGACATTGAGTTTGAAAAATGGATGAAAAAAAATTCTGATAGTGCCACATGTGGAGCATAGCTGAGAGGAGATGATCCACTGTCAGCATTTTGTGGGAAATCAGGGTATACCAGGTAGTGGAGCCTTTCAAAATAAACCTAACAACGTACAATAAGATGAAATGTCCCAAATACATTAGAAAGTCCAGAATCCTTTTAAAACACATAAACTGCCTGGTGGAAAGAGGAAACCCAATGCAATGACACTAAAGGCCTCATCTGGAGTACTGTGTGCAGTTTTGGTCTGCTGGCTACAAAAAGAATATAGCAGCACTAGAAAAGGTCCAGAGAAGAGCGACTAGGGTGATTCCAGGGCTACAGGGGACGAGTTATGAATAAAAATTAAAAGAGCTGAGCCTTTACAGTTTAAGCAATAGAAGGTTAAGAGGAGACACGACTGAAGTGTTTAAAATTGCAAAGGGAATTAGTCCAGTGGATTGAGACTGTTATTTTAAAATGAGCTCATTAAGAACACGGGGACATAGTTGAAAACTTGTTAAGGGTAAATTTTGCACACACCTTAGGAAGTTTTTCTTTACACAGAGAACCACACATACTTGGAATAAGCTACCAAGTAGAGTGGTAAACAGTAAGACTTTAGGGACTTTCAAATCTTGACTTGATTTTATTTTGGAAGAATTAAATGGATAGGACTGGTGAGCTTTTTTGTGTTGAATGGCCTGTCATTGTCCAGATTGGTCTAATGTTGCTGATTTTTAAATTATGAATTCACAGTTTGAAGTGGCTATCTTTAAACAATTATCAGTTCACTCATATTTCAAACATAACCGTATTATGTGGCACATCCATCCATCCATCCATTTTCCAACCCGCTGAATCCGAACACAGGGTCACGGGGGTCTGCTGGAGCCAATCCCAGCCAACACAGGGCACAAGGCAGGGAACCAATCCCGGGCAGGGTGCCAACCCACCGCAGATGTGGCACAACTAATACATTAAATCAATACCAAACATTTAGGACATTATTTTTTCTTATACTGAAGAACACAATACAGAAAACCAAACAAAGACAATGAGAGGCTATTCTCTACTTCATGAGACAGTCTTGCATAACAGCCTCAATTTAAATGGCCCAACTTAATCATAAAAAGCAATTATTTGTCTCATGTTTTAGATGTTATATATACATAAGCAGACATAGCACTGTGCTTGTTGTTGAATGCAGCTCCTTGTCACAGTATGTACATTGGCGCATTGCATTTCATCACCCATCACATCAGTTCTATTCACAACAGACAAGCTCTGACCAATCAGATGTGATTGTGACTCTCACGTTCACTGGATGAGGGCAGAGCTAATCCTGGGTCAGTGCACCTACTTGTTAGACAGCTTACTTTAATCACCTATTCTAGGCTGGCAGGCTGTAGTGGCTGCAGGTTTTCTGCCTGCCTCTTTCTTCTTTAGTGACCAATTTCTTCTATAAATTGACTTCTTTTCCTTTCATTCTAATTGCCTTGGTTTTAAATCCTCAGTCCACTGATTGGCTTCTTTTTTCTTAAATGTCAGTGAAACAGAAATGAGACGTGAAGTAAGCCAACAGATGACTAGCTAAGTCAGGGCCTCAAACTCCAGTCTATTTCAGTCCAACCAGTGTTTTAATTAGAAGCTGATTTTTGTTGTTAATTAAGCCCATTATTTAAATCCATGGCTTGTTGGTGCTCTCATTCTGCCACAGCAGACATTTCCAAAACTGCTGACTTTCTTTTTTCTACGAGTCCCGTCCAAATTTTTTGCTGACCTGAGCAGATTAACATTACTAAGACCTTCACCTTTCTTTATTGTTAGATATTGTACAATGGACACAGGTCATTTGGTTATGTGTTAGCTTGCTTTGTTCCTCATTATTAGCCACATTTCCATTAACCTCCTTAATGCACAATTTGAAATTACGAAACAAAGAAATAGTATTGGAAACACGTGAAAACTCTCAAAATTCGCAAAAAAGTTTATATACTAGCTACAGGTGGTCATTCAGGTGATTGGAAAAAGCAATAATTCGAAAAACTTTAATAGAAACATTCAGCTCACATGATATGAATGCAGCAGCATCATGAGCACTACTAGGTGACCCAACTCAAATGGCCTTGATCATTAATCTGTTGTCAACGACTGCCTGTAGAACAATGACAATTGAACAATTTTCCTGTTAACATAATCCTGATACCCGTCACTTAGTGCATGCATACAGTGGAACCTCGGGTCACGAACATCTCGGAACACATAAAAATCGGGTTACGACCAAAAAGTTTGCCAAACTTTTGCATCTATTCACGACCACACACTCGGGTGATGAACAAGCTAGTTTCCCTTCCGGTTTGTATCTGCCAATGATTTCCGCACGTGTTCAGTCTCTCCCTGTGCATTCGCTGTGAACTCTTTGTGCTCTATTTCGTTTCCTTTTCGGTTCGTATGCGCTGATGATTTCCGCACGTGTTCAGTCTCTCCCTGTACAGTACATTGTTCTCGGTCAGACATGCATCACGCAGAGGGACTTTACCTCAAAACTGTAATCTCCTCTCCACCCAGCTTCCTGCTCACTTCCTTCATGCCAGAACTTGACTCATGCAAGGTTAGTTTTCTTGGTTGCTTATGGTTAGTTTTTGTATAAATTAAGGATTTTTCAAATGTTCATTTTTTTCCCTGTGCTTAAAACTCATTAAAAAAAGTGTTTACAGCGAGCGGTTCGTAAGGCTATAGCGTGAACTCTTGCAATGTTAGTTTTCTCTGTTCAAGGTTTTCTCAGTGTTATTCAATGTTTTTACATTTAGTTTACTATTACACTGTGCATTCTATGGTATAATTAACTATTTTTGTGCTTAAAAATCTTTAAAAAAAATATATTTACATACAGTTTGCATGGTCTGGAATGGATTCATTGTATTTGCATACAATCCCATGGGGGAAATTACTTCAGGTCACGACCAAATCGGGTTGCGACCAGAGTTTTGGAACAAATTACGGTCATAACCCGAGGTTCTACTGTACGGATATGTGAGCCGTCAATTGCACCATACATCTGAGGTATTTTGTGTGCATCGTAATTGGGTTACAAAAGTTGCCATGCTTCTTCCACATCAGGTAAAGTGATGTATTGCCTCATTAGTTTGGAGTATATGGAGCATTGGTTTTACTCACACCAAAAGTCTCAGCATCAACCCTGTACTCCGCACAAGTACCCAGTTTACAAAGCGCGATTGCTATGTGCTTCTCGGTTTTGACTGTCTCCCTCTTGTATGCCACGGCAGGGGACACAACAGAGCCTATTGTGCTACATAATTCCATGAATGTTGACCTGCTCATCCTAAAATTTTGTACCAACAACTCAGTAAAATCACTGTGGATGGTTTCAAAGAACTCCATAATATGTGGCCGCTGCCAAGTACAGGGAATTCGCCTATACTTTATTATGTTCACTTGCTCTCGTCGCATCCAATTAAAAATCAACACAGCGACTGTTGGAGCAATTGAAATAACAGAACTATCACCCATCATATCGGTTGCCATTTTTAATTGCAGGTGACAAAACAAACTTTATTCGCATAAAATCTCTCAATGGAAACAGAGACAATTTGCATTTGTGTTTTCTCTACTTTTCAGAAGTGTTGCTTCTATTTTCTGCATAACTGCAATGGAAATGCGGCTATTGTTTGGCAGCTAATTAAGGAGAAGAGCGACAATTAAGAGGTCTGAGTCTTAAATAGCAAGTCAATTACAATGAAGGCAAAAGAAGTTATTAAGCAGCCAAAAACAATCACTAATTAAAAAAATGTTTTGAATGAAATCCTGCCGCCACTGTAGCCTTCCAGTCAGATCTGGACATGCCTGCCCTACTCTATGAAATATTTCTTAAGTATGAAATAGAGTACAACAAGCTCAGCATCTCCAGTGAAGAGATAACATCCTTCCAAATTATGGCAGTGTAGTCAATGACACTTTCAGAAACACTGCCGGCTCGTCTGATATAAAATGTTGGAGTTTGTTGCTGGTTTACCTCCTGGAAGCTGTTCTGCATTCCTTTCTGTGTTGTCAAGCATAACACATTGACTACATTGCACTAAAAACACAACCCGATTGAAGTGGCTGTGGAGGATCTCCCATTCATTATGTGGAATCGAATGAGTAGTGCTAACATGGGTGAAAGATATGTGTTACTTTCTGACAGCAGAGGAGTCTTTAAGGTTAATGAAGAAAGATCCCTCAAATTAGCACTGCTACAAACCTTTGTTGTCCCACTCCACCAATTGATTTTTCTCATTTGTTATATAATTATGTTTGTTTTTTGCATTGTTTATTGTTTTTATTATTCTGATGGTAGCATCACCATGACTACATTTACAAAAGTTATCTACCATCACCATTTCGTGGGTTCGTATTGTGGCTGGGGTAATTTTGTTTATAAATATGTGGTTTGTTGCTGGGCATTCGATCCGGCGCAGATGCTGTATAAGATGTCATCGTAGGAAACGTGTTTAAGAGGGTATTGCAAAGTGCTTGTTACCCAAGCATTAGATAAATAACAAAAAAGGGTACAAATTTGAGTGTTAGGTGAAATTAAACTAAGTTAACTCAAGGACCTTTAGCTACGTTCACTGTGACTTTCACTCTTGTTTTGCATTGTAAGGGAAAAATGTACTGTATGAAATTGTAAAGTGCTTCAGACTCTGACTGCCTGTTAAACTGGGCCACCCTGATTTCATTTGTACTAGCACATCAAATAAGAGGTGGGATCATTTAACATTTTAACTTTTTATTTTGTTCTGTGATAATAATTTACATATAAGAAGTCCTGTTCTATGAACCAGATGTTAACCTAAAACTTTTAATCTATTTATATATTTTCATGCTTGCACAACTAGGCGTCCCCTGACAAGCTTGACTGACTTGAACACTACCACTCTGGGGCAAGAGGGTGCACTAGAGCTAACAGTATCCTCTACAGCCCAGAGAAGATGTCCAGTGAGGGCATGCACAACTGGCTGTGATGTCACTAACAAGTCCCGCCCCTCCCATTCACACATTCGTCCTGCAAACATGTTTTAAGGTGTGCAGCAGTACGGGGTCGTCGTTGTCACATTTTTCATTTCAAAATTCTCCACACATTCTCTACTGGGGACAGGGGAGGACTGCAGGCAGGCCAGTCAAGTACCTGTACCCTCTTCTTCCACAGCCATGCCTTTGTCATGTGTGCAGAACATAGTTTTGCTTTGCTGTTTTGAAAAATGCATGGATGTCCCTGTAAAAGATATCGTCTTGAAGGCAGTATACTGTATGCTGTTCTAAAATCGCAGCGTACTTTTCTGCATTAATGCTGCCATCATGTATAAAAAGAGACAAGACAGAAACGTGGTGGCTTCATCCAAGTCAGGAGATGAGCATGATACAATTGACAGAGCATGCGACAATAGAGAAACCACAGCAGCTTTACGTTGTTTCAGCATTTTTTGAGTTTGAGTTTATTCTCATTATTTTGCAATTATTTGGTTTTGTTTCGATTAAATGGGGTTACCGGGATGGTACCCCTGCTTTCTCCCTACTCCCAACTGCCTTATTACCACTAGTCACTATATATTTATATACAGTAGATATACATACATCCATCCATCCATTTTCCAACCCGCTGAATCCGAACACAGGGTCACGGGGGTCTGCTGTAGCCAATCCCAGCCAACACAGGGCACAAGGCAGGAACCAATCCCGGGCAGGGTGCCAACCCACCGCAGGAGTAGATATACATGTTACAGCCAAAGCCCAAAGTTCGGCCAGTTCCTGAATTGGCCGGCCATTTTGCATTTTGGACGAGAGGTGTGGCCAAAGTCCGATATACTAGAAATGACCAGTGTATATGCTTCTTTGGCAGACCATTTTGCGAAGTGGCGAGAACTCCCTGGCCAAAATTCGATGTGCTGATGTAAGACTGTCTGCTCAAGGTGTGAAGATGCTTAAAATTTTCAGATGCAGATTCAAAAGTGAGTTTTCCATTCTGCACAAGAAACTGCTCAAGGTGGGTCTTCTTCAGAAAGCGGACGCCACTTGAGATGGCATTCGCCTCGCCCAAAAACACTAACCTTAAGGTCAGTAAAATAGGTCCCTGATGTTAAGTCACTATATTAGGGCTAAAATGATAACAGAAATGTGAAACCTACACATATACCTAATCTTAATTATTGTGATACAACCAAGTGGCGTCCGCTTTCTGAACAAGAGCCGTCCAAGGCCACACTCGATGCAATTGCACTACTAAGTGCGCAAGAAATTGCTGATCATGCCTTTTTTCTTCCGACTTTGGCCGATCGCCCCGTGTTATTTTTCAAACTGGCTGGCCAAATCCCGAAATCAAGGAAGAGATTGGACATTGGCTGGTCAAGTTACAGCGACATTGGCCATTTCCTGATTTGGCCGGACAGTTCCCGCTTTGGCCGATTTTGAGTTTTGGCCGTAACATATATATTCAACCCCAAATCAGCAAAAGTTGAGACGTTATGGAAAATGTAAGTTACAAAAATATAGATATTTCATGTTTTGTCATGTTTCATGTTTTGTCTGGTCTGGTTTAATGTAATATGTATCCATCCCTGCATTTCATGCCTGCAACACATTGCAAAAAAAGCTGGGACAGTAAAGCATTCACCACTTTGTAATGTCGCCATTACTTTTCATAACACTTAAAAGATATTTTGGCCATGAGGATACCAAGCAATGAAACATTTCAGGTGTTAACTATGTTTCATTCCTCCTGCAAACACATCTTAAGGTGTGCAGCAGTACGGGGTCATCATTTTCACAATTTTTGTTTCAAAATTCTCCACAAATTCTCTATTGGGGACAGGGGAGG
This sequence comes from Erpetoichthys calabaricus, assembly GCF_900747795.2. NCBI lineage: Eukaryota > Metazoa > Chordata > Cladistia > Polypteriformes > Polypteridae > Erpetoichthys > Erpetoichthys calabaricus. The sequence goes on along the minus strand of NC_041405.2, from coordinate 27,503,065 downwards.
ACTGCAGGCAGGCCAGTCAAGTACCCGTACCCTAATCTTCCGCAGCCATGCCTTTGTCATGTGTGCAGAATATGGTTTTGCATTGTCGTGTTGAAAATGGATGGATGACCCTGTAAAAAGATATCGTCTTGAAGGCACCATATGCTGCTCTAAAATCTGAGTGCACTTTTCTGCGTTAATGCTGCCATCAAAGGAATATAAATGACCTTTGCCTAGGCCACTGACACAACCCTGACTTTTGGACTTGTTGCTGATAACAGTCTGGATGGTCCTTTTTGCCTTTGATCCAGAGCACAAAGCATCCATTTCTTCAAAAAATGCATATACCTTCTTCTTCTTTTTCTTTCGGGTTGCCACAGTGGATCATCTTGTTCCATATCTTTCTGTCCTCTACATCTTGTTCTGTTATATCCATCACCTGCATGTCCTCTATCACCACATCCATAAACCTTCTCTTAGGCCTTCCTCTTTTAATCTTGCCTGGCAGCTCTATCATTAACATCCTTTTTTCAATATATCCAGCATCTCTCCTCTGCACATGTCCAAACCAACGCAATCTCGCTTCTCTGAGTTTGTCTCCCAACCATCCAACTTGAGCTGACCCTCTAATGTTCTCATTTCTAATCCTGTCCATCCTCGTCACACCCAATGCAAATCTTAGCATCTTTAACTCTGCCACCTCCAGCTCTGTCTCCTGCTTTTTGGTCAGTACCACTCTCTCCAACCCATATAACATAGCTGGTCTCACTATCGTCCTGTAGACCTTCCCTTTCCACTCTTGCTGATATCTGTCTGTCACAAATCACTCCTGACACTCTTCTTCACCCATTCCACCCTGACTTCACTCTCTTTTTCACCTCTCTTCCGCAATCCCCATTACTCTGTACTATTGATCCCAAGTATTTAAACTCTTCCAACTTGGCCAACTGTACTCCCTGCATCCTCACCATTCCACTGACCTCCCTCTCGCTTACACACATGTATTCTGTCTTGTTCCTACTGACCTTCATTCCTCTCCTCTCTAGAGCATATCTCCACCATCTGCAAAACCTGATCCCTTCTATCGCTACAGATCACAATGTCATCAGCAAACATCATAGTCCATGGGGACTCCTGTCTAACCTCGTCTTTCAACCTGTCCATCACCATTGCAAATAAGAAAGGGCTCAGAGCCGATCCCTGATGTAATCCCACCTCTACGTTGAATGCATCCGTCACTCCTACCGCAGACCTCACCACTGTCACACTTCCATTGTACATATCCTGTACAACTCTTACATACTTCTCTGCCACTCCATACTTCCTCATACAATACCACAACTCCACTCGAGGCACCCTGTCATATGCTTTCTCCAGGTCCACAAAGACACAATACCTGATGAGCCCCAATTAGGGTGAAACACATGTTCGTACTATTTTGCCAGATACTGTATCACATATCTATGATCTGCTTCTCACAACTGAGAGGATGTGGAGGATGTTTGCCGTCTGGTAGGTAACCATCCAAACAATCAGATTGCGATTCAGACCTATAAAAGTTCTACTCTGATTTTCACCCTGTCAAGTAAGCAAACCACCTGCTGTGGTGCAACGACAGAAGCTTTGCCGCAGGTGTTGACATCTGAGGTTTGTTCCCTGTAAAGGGAAGCAAAGGTGTGTACACCTGATGAATCCCAATTATGGAGAAACACGTGTTGTGTACTCTTCCTATTATTTGGCAGGTACTGTATCATATACAGTATATATATATATATATATATATATATATATATATATATATATATATATATATATATATATATATAAGTATAATAAAATATATCATTTTACTATGTATTGCATATTTTGTTAAGGTGTGTTTGTCAACAGAAAGTTAAAAAAACAGTGAGTGTCAGGGATGACAGCTTTATTGGGTGGAGTACTGTATATATTTCTTGATTTCGGTTTCCTATCTGCACCACACCCTTGCAGCCTCTCTCATGTCCCCGCTTGCTTTTTTAGATGAGCTTTTGGACACTGCACTGACTGTCTCATAAAGACCATCTTCAACCACTGCCGGTCAAGGCTTTCAGGTTAACAAACAAAGACACCTCTTGTGGGTAATCACATTATTACACCACATTGCATTGCTTCTTTCCTTCACAGCTTGAAATAAGGTAGAGATGGTGTTGGAAGTGGATAAGTGCTTCATAAAAAATTGCCATGGCTGCCACACAATTGACAGCATAATTCATGACTTAGTCTGTTGCCCTGCATTTGCTGAAGGAACTGCCTGATGCCTCTCTAACAGGATCAGAAGAGTGAACAGCACAGATTTCCCAAAGGTGACAACACCAGATTTGCAGTCAGGAGTGTCAAAATCCTCCCAAGCTGAAAACCTGGTTGTCCTTTCAGCTGAGATTTGTCAGTTGGTGGCAAACTGAACTAGGACTGGAGTGCAGGAGGATGCACGCTTGAACACAGGATGGCGTACAAGAGCTTTAATTCTGTAAACTAAAAGCTCATTGCATTAGGTTAGCAAAAAAGGTAAAATTACCTGCCGTGTACTCAAAAGAATACCAAGCTGGAGGATCTGCACTTTGACTGAAAGTTTCGGTTTCATCCTTCAGAGAAGTTTGGCTGATTACACAGGACAGCAAAGATTTTGCTTCCTTTGGGTGTATCTTATGGATTTAACCTGCTCATCACAAAAATCATTTTTAAATTTTCCTGTAATGTACCATTTTATTGCAGTCATCTGTTTTTGTGATTTCCTCTTATATTATAACTATACATATACAGTACACCTAATACAACTGGAAAATCTGTTGTGATCTAAAAGTAGTGGCACCGCTACTAGCCCTGCAGCTGAGATACACCAGGTGCTGCTGTTCCATTTGCTACTTGGACAACCATGCTAAAGAGTCTCATTACATTAATAAAAACTCGTCGCTCTGTAAGCATTTGCTTTCAGGGCAGAAAAGTGTGGAATATAAACCACTTGATGCCCCAACAAAGATATTTCTGTCTCTTGTATATATTAAAAATTTTGTGAAAGCGGTGAACAAGAGACAAATGTTTCCATGCATAATTGATGCCAATATTATGAAAGGCAGTTTTTTGGTCCACAAATCAAATACGCCATTAGTGATAAACGGTTTGAAGATCTGCTAGTAGGGATGGAGATAAACGCATGGAAGGCTTTCAGGGATGTTGTTAAGATTTTTTTTGGCAACTACAGTGAATCAAACTACTGTACATCCATCTGGTTAACAACATCCTTCAAGCATACAAATCCATGAAGTGCAACATGTTGGTGAAAATTAATTTTCTGCATTCACGGTTGGGCTTCTTCCCTGATAATCTTGGTGTAGTATCATGGCAAGTGGAATCCATCAGTGCTGTCTGATTACTGTTGGACATTGGAACAAGACACAGAGTACAGATGAAAACTAGCTGCAAAACATTTTTAGCTCAATTGAACCAATGCAATGTGTATTTAAAACGTGCCTGACGCCATGGACCACTTATCCCATTCAGTTCAAAAAATAGTTTGAGAATAATAGGGCTAAAATGTAAAAGAGAAGAAAGGGGATTTGGGGTGCAATTAAAAGCTTAAAAGTTGTGAAGCACAGTGGGCAGAGCAAGGATTCAGAGACACAAAGTTCTCCTGATGGGAATTGTCCAAGTGCATGAAGTCGACATGGCAAATGATGCAGCTGTGTATCCCATTTGATGTCATTTTGTGGAGATCCTCCTTTCAGGGTGTGCATAGCATTTTGCTGAGCAAAGATGTCTAAAAATACCACCTCCTTGTCCTGGGCTGCCCCTCGAAATGTGTGCCATTCACTTCCATATTGGGCATTTTAACAAATTCATCCCCAAATTTATTTGCTTCACGTCAGTTTTGGTAGAACGGTCAGTTCCTGAGCTGGCCGGTAACATTATTTCTTTAAAGAACATTTAAATCAACAAATCTGTCTATTAATTTGATCCAAAGTTGCTATTAAATTTTATTAAATGTCAAAAAGAGAATGGAATTAAAAAAAAAAAGAATTCAACAAGAAGAGCCAATAATCCACTAAAAATTAAACAACATGACAGTTATTGCTGAATATGCTTTAATACTTGAGTTCCAAGGGGCTACACTTTCTATATTCAAATGGTTGAAATGTATGAAGGTTTTCAAATAAGGATGATTCTAAACTACTAGGTTTTTATACCTGCAAGCACAGGTCATTGCCAAAATGCATGACTTAGTGATTAAATAACTCAATCAAGCGTATATCACATTAGCCTTCATTTACATAATAATCTTAGTGAGCTGGAGGCAGTTGGTGGTGCGCTCCTGTGAAGTCGATCGCCTAATGTGACATACCCAACTCCTTCCAATAAAATCAAACATTGATTTTGTCTTTAATCGTAGGGGCGGGTTATGTGTGCATGAAAGCTAACAACCAATGAATGCTCATCTGGAGATACAATGCATAGAAGGTAGCAAAGAGGCACAAGTGTTTTGAACTTGACAAACAGAAGAGAAGTCCGTCTTTCTTGCGACTCGTGTTCTACGTATCAAAACAGAATGGATAAAGGAAAGAAAGGGCCGTGACTTTGGCTGAAATCGCTGTATCTTTTTTTTCTGTTATCCCTTTGTACAGCACAGGTTCCATCAGGTAGCACGTTATTGACTATCACAAAAAGGGGCAAGCATGGAAGTGTTGGAAAGTCTGAACTTACACGGTAACAATTTTCAGTCGTTTAAATGGACATGGTCTGAAGACAAGATCGGATACACAGTTAGCAAATTTAACACACCCCACTTCTACAAGTCATATCATGTGACATCGATATAATCCATAAGAATATAAGAAGTTTAACAAAAGTAGCATTCAGATAGCAGACTCGGTCCATCAGTCACACCTGATTAACTAAACATTAAGTTGTTCCCAGTAACTCATTCCGACACTTTGTAAGGTGGCAAGGTTGTCAGGTCTGGATTTTAATGACTCAATTTTCTGTAACGTTATATGTGATGAAAACCATAACAATTAGTTCTTCATAGATTCAATCTTCAATACACTTAACTTTTAATTTTACCATTATCCATAAGTAAGTTATATTTAAATGAAAGAGTAATGGGACTAGGCCAAGGTTTAAAGTGAATAGTCTGGCACTGTGATGTACCAGCTAACCACCATGCCACTCTGCCATTATGCTATCTCTGCTATATTTCTCTCCAGTGGTATAATCTCCCATGTTAACTCTTTGTTTTTATATTTTTGCTATTTATTTCCTTCGCTATTTCTTTTCAGGTATTGTGAGAGATGCCATGTGGTGACTGGCATCCCAGCCGGAACTGTACTGGGATCCTTACCCATCCCGGACACCAGTATCATGGAAGGACAGGGGAAGACAATTTGTTCAGGGCATTGTCTCCCACAGCATGCTGGGTGGCAGCATCCCTGGGTGGTGGTACCTTTGCAGATACCCACATGGCAAATTGGGAACTGTAGTTCCTTGGACCAGCCCTGTTGGATCCACAGGTGCAACCTGGGGACGCTGAAGGGATTCTTGTGCACTACTTTGTGGAGTTTCAGCATCACCCAGAAGTACTCCCAAGACACGGTCTCATTGTGCACCAGAAGTACTCCTGGGTTTTACATAAAAGGAGCTGACTGCCTCAACACAGATAGCCAGAGTCAGCAGGAGGAAGACAAAGCTTGTTGGAGGAGAGGAGGAGTGATGACAGAATTACTGAGTGCAGCTGAATTGCAGAGAGAAGAAGAATTAGAGTGGTGGTAGTGGTGGGTAAAATGCTTCCATGTAAGTGTTTACCAGAATAAAACATTTTGTGTTTATAGTGAGTTTGGGGAGATGCAGTACACCCCCCACCCCAGGTGACCACAGTACACAAAACTGAAAAAGCAACATATTTTTGCCAGCTGTGACAGTGTGAGACAACTCAGTTCCTAGTGGACTGATTGCCTTGAAATTTAGTACAGATTTTTTAAGGAAATTAACTAGGAAGGTAACATTTTTGTCAAGGGTTTTTCAAACAGTTCATACTTTTCAAATGTTTTTAATTTAAAAAAAAACTATTTAAAAAGCATTCGCAGAGAAGTAATACAGAAAGACTGAGGAAACAAAGAACAGAAATAAGAACAAGACAAGGAAAGTATGTGACAGTGACACAATGACAGGAGAACTAAAGAAAACTAAAGAAAAAAGAGAATGGGAGCTATATATCATGCTGAATATGACAAATTGTGATGGACAGCCCAGAGAAGGAAAAGATGGGGTAAGGCAGCTACTTTTGGACGCTGCCTCCCCCAAGACGCTAGATGGCAGCTCCCCTGCAGTATAGCAGATTCCCGCAGAGCATCCTGGGACTTGGAGTTCTTTTTCACAGCCAAGTCGGGGAAGTCATACTTTGCCTATAGCCCAGAAGTACTAATGGATCACATGGACAGGAGCCCTGAAGTACTTTGAGGCTCACTAAAGAATTTGAGTTCTCCATCTGAGCCGGAAGTGCTGGTAAATCAGATGGAAGGAAGAATAGAAGCACTTCTAGGTCGGGCACTATATAAAGGACTGCTGAAGACACAGCAGGGGAGCCGGAGTTGGGAGGAGTGTGACAGAGCTTGCTGGGAGGTGTGGAGGAGAGAAGAATATATATATACTATATAAAGAATTAACCTGGGTTTGCTTCCCGGGTCGTCTCTGCGTGGAGTTTGCATGTTCTCCCCGTGTCTGAGTGGGTTTCCTCCGGGTGCTCCGGTTTCCTCCCACAGTCCAAAGACATGCAGGTTAGGTGGATTGGCGATTCTAAATTGGCCCTAGTGTGTGCTTGGTGTGTTTGTGTGTGTCCTGCGGTGGGTTGGCACCCTGCCCGGGAATTGGTTCCTGCCTTGTGCCCAGTGTTGGCTGGGATTGGCTCCAGCAGATCCCCGTGACCCTGTGTTCGGATTCAACGGGTTGGAAAATGGATGGATGGATATAAGAATTAAAGACATAACAAATGTTAATACAGACAGGATGATTAAAAAGTCCTGACCTTAAACCTGAAAGGGTTATTTTATGACACTGATTGTAAATGGCCGTGGAAAAATGTCTGAATTGCTAGCTTTTAGTATGTGTAGTTTATAGTTAATATTTATTTGCTTCAGAACCAAGTAAACATATGTGGCAAAAAACACAAAATTAACTGTTAAGATATTGAAAGAATACATCTTCAAAGTTTTACTTTACTTTTACCAGAACCATTCCTTATTATATGCCACAGTCAAGACAGAAGAATTCTTTTGTGGGAGGGCATCTCTTGAAAATGACCCACGTCTGTTCATCCATCAATAACGATGACAGAAGAAAAGCATGTCAATGTGGGGTGACTCGTAATGAAGGATTGAGATTTTATAATGGAGGAATAGAGGATTGAAGAGTTGTGGGTCATTCTAATCCATTTTTGATGAAAAATTAAACAAGATCTGAGCATGCTGTCCAAAATGTTGACTCCTGAATTTAAGAATCACCCCATCCAATGATCTAAAGGTGAGTTTCAAATAAATGATTTCAGACTGGGAAAAAGTTAAGATGCATTGCATAATGGCATGAGGTTAGGAGCAGGTGCTGATACAGCACATTGCTGCACCCACCACATGACAATCCAACTCACTATCCCAGATGAGGACCCAAGTGCAGCCATGCAGCGAGTGACACCTCAGCACCACACTAGTTCAGATAGAATGGAACACTGTGAGGTTTTTTATGGTGACTGGAGTGGCAGTTCCTCCACCAACCCCCAGGTTTTTCCCTGCAGGTTGAAGGGCCTACATGCAGGGTTAGATTCAGATTAACATCATTCCCAGGATGGAGAATGGCATGGAATTTGAATAAATTGCTATGACCCAAACAACTTTCAAAACAATAAAAGCATTGTGATTCTCCGACACCACAGAAATCCAAAATCTAAGCCAGTGCTGGCAAGAAAATGTGCACCGTTTGTTATGATTTTGAAGTTGTCATCTATGCCTCAAAAGGCCCACATAACTAGTCAATATAATGTGGATTCACTTTAGCACTTGTGGCAGTCAATCAGGCAAAAGTGACGAGCAAAGCTGTCAACCATATGCCGCAACAATGCTACTGTTCAGAGGTTATAATGGTTATAAAGTGTGCTCTGTAAAACTGTTGATTGAAAGAGATGTCACCCTACCCTGTTCTCCAGACCTGGGGCCATGTGAATACCACCGTTCCCTCAATCTGAAGGGCTGCCTTCACAGGATAAGCTATGCCAATTATGAGGATGTCGAGTCAGCTACAGAAGAGAAGTTTATAGGTTTATACAGTAGGGACATTCCGGTTGCATGTACAGAATTCAGTAAAATTCTTACTTGCATGTGCTAATCAACATGCAACAAACTGTACCTGAACTCTGCATCAATATTATTATTATATTCACAAACAAAAACACATATAGGATGTATTAAAATTGAAAGCACACCATATATGAAGGATTTAAGAGTCATAGTGGATTTGACAATATCAACATTCAGACTATGTTCAGAATCCATTAAAAAGCCTAACAGAATGTCAGGTTACATAGCGCCCTGATGTGTGGAGTACAAGTCACTAGAGGTTCTGCTCCTGGCGAGGCCTCAGCTGGAGTACTGTGTGCAGTTTTGGCCTCCAGGCTCCAAAAAAGGGCATAGCAGCACTGGAAGAAGTCCAGAGAAGGGCAACTACGCTGATTACAGGGCTATGGGGGTTGAATTATGAGGAAAGATTCAAAGAGCTGAGCCTTTTCAGTTTAAGCAAAAGAAGATTAAGAGGAGACATGACTGAAGTGTTCAAAATTATGAAGGGAATTAGTCAAGTGGATTGAGAATGTGACTTTAAAAATGTGTTCATCAAGAGCATGGGGACACAGTTGGAAACTCGTTAAGGGTAAATTTCACAAAAACATTAGGAACTGTTTCTCCAATCAGGGGACCACAGACACATGGCATAAGCTACCAAGTAGTGTGGTAGACAGGAGAATGTTTAGGACCTTCAAAACTCAACCTGATGTTTTTTACAAGAATTAACTGGATAGGACTGGCAAGCTTTGCTGGGCTGAAAGGCCTGTTCTCGGCTAGATTCTTCTAATTTTCTAATATTCTAATCAAATTTGAGATGTATAGAATAGCTTTTTGAACATAATGACAAGTGTATTAGTATTCAGGGGATTATGCTGTAAAGGAAAATTTTGTTTGGGCTTAATGGTGCTTCTCTTACTTGATTAGGCTCAAATCTTTCTAATTATTTCTCATAGACAGGTGTTGCATATTGAAGAAATGAGAAAAAAGTTAAGAAAGTGAGGAGAAGAAACAGATGGTGGAGGCACGATGGTTAAAATCCATTTGTAAATGAAAACAAATGTTCTCAAATGACACACCTTTGTTAGAATGAGTTTTATGGTTGTTGTTGTTTGCAGCAAACATTATGAAAGGGAGGTATGAATGAGTTTATATTATGTGAGGATAATAATTCTGCTGTTTGTTTTATTGTTTATTTATATTTTGTTTGCATGTTAAGTCTAGTTTTTTGGTTTTGGAGAAAGTAGACATCCATGTGCTTTCTTCTGAATGGGAGACCCTCTTCTTATCATGCTTTGCCTTGAACATCTTCAAATGAAGACCCTGATGCCGACAATGGCAGAGAGAGATATGCAGTATGATCTGTAATAGGGGAAGACAGCTGTTTACTGGATTCCTGAAAGTTGTGCTTCCACGTCATTGGAAATGTCTAACCGGATCAAATAAGATTGGCATTGATGGCTCAGTTCTTGTTGCCGCTTCACTGAACCCACAGATGAGGAGTGACTTGATATATTGCAGAGCAGACTGGAAGTACTGAACATGAACTGTTCTTTCTGTGATTTGCTGTGTTATGTTAACGCTGATTTCCTGCGTAGTTCATTGTCCCTGTTATCATGATGGTTCCCACTGTAAATCAGTGCTCCTTTGATTTAACAGTGATGGATAACACATTTATTTCAAATCTCATTGTGCTCGTGCACAATTTCTGTCTGCCACTAAGGACTAATATCCACATAATAGCTAAAAGCTTAGCAAAACTCCAAAATGGTAGTTGACTTCAGTCTGATGTTTACTTCTGGAGCCCAGTGGTGATCTGCAACCAACAGAAATGGCTGGATACCATTGGACTCACTGGTTAGATAAGTGTCAAGAAATGAGTTGTAATGGCTACATGTGAACCTGTTTTCTGGACCTGGATCTGATTGATAATATCAAAGAACTGCTTAACTGCTGTCTATTATTCATTACTTAATACAATCCATTTTACTGACGGTAAGCACACATTAGCAAATTAATGAATACAGAAACTTACAGAAATCTACTATATAATAAAATGTTAAGGTTTATGTGTCCAGTCCCTCAGAGGAATCTGATTGGTCAGTCTGGCTTTGGTGACGTGAGCAAAGAGGAAGTGCAAGTGTGATATGCCCAAGGAGGACTAGAGGCACTCGCTGAGAGGGTTGCATTCAAAGATGGAAAGTATAAAACTGGATAAGAGGTGAGAAAGGCGCCTTGAAAATAACAACAGGCAGGCCTTACAGGAACACACTTGAGAGAGGGAGCAGTGGGTAAAGAGACATTCGCACACACTGGAACACAGAGGAGAGATGTTGAAAGTACACGTAAGGCTAGAGATAGCAAATATTTTTAAATTATTCTGTCTTACCATATCTAGGAAATTTTAAAAATTAAACCCTAACACACATCTCAGCGGTGTGGTATAGTGGGTCCACAGCTCAGATCAAAGGCCACTTTTTAAATCAATAATCGCTGCACGCGTGGCTTAGAGAGGGGGCATGGTAGTGTGGCCAGAGCGGTTCCCAGGTGAATTCGTGATGTGGACAGTCCTCGCTTAAGTGCACAGGTGAGGAGTCGTCCGCATCCGTAATTGTTGCCGGGAGCTGCTGATTGCCACACCTGATCCACGTCCCCAGAGCATATAATAGAAGCGAGAGGTGATCAAGTGGAGGAAAAAAAAAAGAAAAAAGGAATGGAGGTTAGAAGTGAGAAGAAGAAGGCAGGAAGGAGAAAGCCGGTGCATGAGAGCGAGAGCAGGTTTGACGGTAATGCAGCTGGTAGGAGAGCCCTGGAGGAGTGTTTGGCCGACTCTTGGGGGGGCTGATTGAAGTGGTCGCTCCAGCTGAGCAGTTTGAAGGAACTGGAGTGACCGGTAGAGGAGTCGACTGGCTATTGCAGGGAGCGGCAGTCGTTGAGGCTTTGGGAGTGTTGAGCTCCAGCGTGAGCGCCCTGGCCACTGGGGAAGGAACCCAAGTCTCGGTCCGGCTGGAGCCTGACGTAGCCAGGGATTGGAGGGCTACTGGACCAGAAATGAAGGAGCTGCACTTGCTGGTAGGGTGACTCCCCTGTTGCGGGGCCCAAATGGGAGAAGCAGGGGAGCCACCAGTAAGGAATAAGTAAGCACCGGAGTTTTAAAGAAAGACTGCCTCCAGCCATTGTTTTTAACCTCGCTGTTTTAAAGGATTTTTTTTCTATTGTGTTTTTAACCTCCACATTTCACTTGTTTTTATTGGATTATTTATTTATTAACTTTGAGAGACACTGCACTTATCTATTTGGAGACTTCGATTTTGTTGATTGTTAATAAAAGCACTTTTTGCACCATCCCCTTGCTTCATGGTTGATGTCTTCACTGCCTTGCTCATTGGTGACATTACCGACGGTGTCAGGTTCGAGGTCTCCCAGAAGTAAAATGGGAGCATGGAGCAGAACCCGCATTGTCACAAGCAGTTGTAAATTAAGCAGTGGTGAGCCTGTTCCTAAAAAAGATACAGATGACAACAAATGGGGGGACTAATAAAAACAGAAGAAGCACATCTCATATGGGCATTGCATTGTAAGTGCTATGGAGGACAGATGGGCACTGCGGCCGGATGAGAGAATGACTTCTTGCCTGGCCGGAGGAATATAAGGAGTGGTAAACTCCATCCGTGGCTAGATAGTCAACAAGTATAGCAAGGGAAAGTTAAAAAGAACTTTGAAGGGAGAGTTCAAGAGGATGCAAACCTGCTGAGGGGTGTGAGGCCAGTGGTGGTCCTCGTCATGCCACGATCACACCCTCTTGAACTCTCTCTTTATAGTTTTTTTCAGTTTCCCTTACGGTACATGTTGACTGTCAGTCTCGTGCCTAGATTATTATTACATATTATTAATACATAGCTTCATACTGTATGTCTGTAGTTTGTAACTCATCATGGTAGTAATTATGAATTCTTAGGACCCTTTGGAGTAACTCAGTTTAAGGAATAACTACAGAGTGTCTATTAACCATAACAAGGGCTTTATTTGTTCTTAATGCTCAAAAGCACCAATAAAACGGCCATTCATCTCTTACTGAAATGCATTTTATTAATTCTTAGTAAACAGAAATAAGACTTCTTTTCAGAATGTGGGTTGTAACAGTATGCCATTGTCCTAGTCACTCCCAACAGCCTACATGCTACCCAAAATCTGCATTAACAGTTCCATGAATTTTAAGTAAAGAGTGTGAAAACACTGAGGTGGAAACACCAAGTACATAATAATGTCTAACTTTTCCATTTTTTCTTTTAAATATGGATATAATTATTACATTATCCACTCATAAATATATCTAAACTTCAACAGCAAAGATTTCACCTGTGTTAGTTACATTGTATATACTGTAGTTCCTTTAGTAATCACACCAGTTTAATTGAGGTAAGATGGGCTTCAAAGTTGAGGCCAAGTGTCTTCACTTGTTTTTGATCATGATCCAATCATGAGTCACCTGATGCACCATCAAAAGCCAAGCATCTGGGCAACTACAAGAAGAAAACCTAATTAACAAGAAAAATAAGTAACAACTCACCAAAAGAACTGCTGGGTTCCCACTGGCTGGTAGACAAGCTTTTAAATTGTTCTTTCTGAAGGCCACCATTAGGTGTGTCATCAACAAGCTGAGGCAACGAGATAGCGTTTTTGATGATGGGCGAGATCGCCGGTGGAGGCGGTGACAGCTCTCGGGAGCCACCTCTTGCACGAGATCCTGGGGTTTTACGGACATGGCGTAGAGTGCGGGAGAATAAGCCACCAGACTTGTTGGCATCTGTGTCAGTCCCTCCTCCTCCTCCTCCTCCTCCTCCTCCATGGTTGCTCAGGAAAGAAGTGTCTCCAAAAACATCCCCACCACGGCCCACATGCATAGTGTGGCGAAAGTCGCCCAGCGGGGGGCTGATCATGTCCACAGTCAAGTCACTTTTGTAGCGTCTTTTATTGTGGGAGTTAGAGACGAAGCCCTTTAGCACAGGGAGTTTTCCCAGACTCATGATGATGGCTGTCTTTACTTTTTTTTATAATTCTTTAAAATTAAATCCCAAGTGGTTGAGAATTAAGGAAACGTTTGCAGAAATACCCAGGAGACTGAAAATAAAGGAAACAAAAATCCAAGTTTTTAAAACAAATATTATAAAGGCAATAATCTCCTTTTATTTTCAAACTCCACAAGATTCACAAGTTACTTACAAAAACATGTCCACACTTCGATGATTGATTAGACTGCTTTTTGGACATTTTTTTTAAAAAGAATTTCTCCATTCTTCTATATTAGCAATTTGTTGGATTTCTTTTTAAATTATACATATATAATTACATACATAATATATATATATATACAGTAGAGTCTCGCTTATCCGAAGCAAAAAATGTCGGATAATGGGAGGTCTTAAGAAAAAGCCTATTAAACGTCAAACTATGTTATAATTTTACACATTACGAACCTAATGATCATGTTTTACAACAAAATAACAGAAAAAATTAACTGAAAAAATGAACTTAGCAACAAAAAATAGACTATGCTCACACAACTTTTTTTTGCGGTGGGAAATCAGATAATACGGAATGTCGGATAAGCGAAGGTCGGATAAGCGAAACTCTACTGTATATATATATATATATATATATATATATATATATATATATATATATATTTTGTTGATACAGATAGATAGATCTGTAAAATGGGAGTCGAAAACTTTTAAGTTGTAAATGTTTGGATAGATAGATAGATAGATAGATAGATAGATAGATAGATAGATAGATAGATAGATAGATAGATAGATAGATAGATAGATCTTTATTTGTCCTCAGGGGGAAATTTGGCTTTTTACAGAAGCTCTTTAAATAAATATTTAACATTCTTTACTGAGTGCAAGCACAAGGTGCTGTGACAAGTTCTCAGGTAAAATGTAAGTGTAAATTTTACAAATTACTATATACAAAATTAGTATTAGTATTAGTAAACATAAAGACACAAATCTGTTAAAACACACAGAAGGCTGAGTAGAAACTCATCCAGATATGTGAAGACTAACAATATCTCTCCATTAATCAGTTGTTGAACTCTGGCCAGTTGACAATGGATCACATCAGTGGTCAGGCCAATTTTTGGAAGTCAGATCAATGTAAGTATAACCCATCCATCCATCCATTTTCCAACCCGCTGAATCCGAACACAGGGTCACGGGGGTCTGCTGGAGCCAATCCCAGCTAACACAGGGCACAAGGCAGGAAACAATCCTGGGCAGGGTGCCAACCCACCGCAGGACACACACAAACACACCCACACACCAAGCACACACTAGGGCCAATTTAGAATCGCCAATCCACCTAACCTGCATGTCTTTGGACTGTGGGAGGAAACCGGAGCCCCCGGAGGAAACCCACGCAGACACGGGGAGAACATGCAAACTCCACGCAGGGAGGACCCGGGAACCGAACCCAGGTCCCCAGATCTCCCAACTGCGAGGCAGCAGCGCTACCCACTGCGCCACCGTGCCGCCGTAAGTATAACCCTTTTCTTTATTTTTTATTTTCACATTCCTTACCCTCATTCCTCTTGAATTTCATCAGTAGGAAAAGGAATTCTAAACTTTTTAAGGGAGCAGAAATAGCTGGCCCTGCTGCTTTGATAACTTGATATCTACTGCCATTGCTTTTGAATATTATTATTAGTCATTCAATCCCTGCAGAATAACTAACAGAAAGAGTAATCATAATGATCCCTATGTTATCACCTCATAACTGAGAAAGCCAATCAAATAAAATAAATATGAAAGATGAGGTGTCTTTAGTCTTCTAATAAAGAGATTTAAACCTACAGTTTGATTGTATATTTTTATTTCTTGTTACTAACCACATCACTTGCTAAGAAATTAAATTATATTGAAATAACTTTCCTCCCTGCGTGGAGTTTGCATGTTCTACCCGTGTCTGCATGGGTTTCCTCCGGGTGCTCCGGTTTCCTCCCACAGTCCAAAAACATGCAGGTTAGGTGGATTGGCGATTCTAAATTGGCTTTAGTGTGTGCTTGGTGTGTGGGTGTGTTTGTGTGTGTCCTGCGGTGGGTTGGCACCCTGCCCAGGATTGTTTCCTGCCTTGTGCCCTGTGTTGGCTGGGATTGGCTCCAGCAGACCCCCCGTGACCCTGTGTTCGGATTCAGCGGGTTAGAAAATGGATGGATGGATGGATGGATGAAATAACTTTGGCAAATAACAACATCCCCTACTAAACAGATGTGAGAACAAATTAGTGAGTGAAATGATAGATAGATAGATAGATAGATAGATAGATAGATAGATAGATAGATAGATAGATAGATAGATAGATAGATAGATAGATAGATAGATAGATAGATAGATAGATAGATACTTTATTAATCCCAAGGTGAAATTCACATACTCTAAGGCTCACAGTTTTACATGATCTCTTGCTGCATATATCCAATGACACAGGCTAAGTTCAAGTTTCCTTAATCTGTTAGGGTCCTGCAGCCTGCCATACATTAAAGATTGAATGTTTTTTCTACATATTAGGAATTTTTTACAACAACTTGAAATGCAAAGAACCCATGCAGAATGAAATGGTGCTTTGTCAAGCAATAGTTTCATGAGGAACCACACAACCCTTTAAAGAATCAAAAGGTACCATTTAAGAACCATTATTTTTAAGACTGTAGATAGATAGATAGATAGATAGATAGATAGATAGATAGATAGATAGATAGATAGATAGATAGATAGATAGATAGATAGATAGATAGATAGATAGATAGATAGATAGATAGATAGATAGATAGATAATAAAGAATAAACTCATTGCTACCTCTGAGAAGCTTGTCCTAGACACTTACTCAGACATTGACTTATTTGCTATTCACTACTCCCTCAATCTCTTCTAGCTCTCTAAAGTAACGGTCTAACTTTCTGAAAAAGAAACCATTTGATTTCCTGAAAGATATCAAATCCTATTAAAAATTCATCCATGCTTACATACCTTCAGTCAACTTTCACCATGTGAGAAGCATCTCCTACCTAAAGCCAAAACAGTTCATACTTTGTTCCTTTAAAGAATGTTTTGACTCCCCAAAAATCCAACAGGAAAAAATCTCAGCACATTCCATCTCAGCCAAAGTTTGTGATTTTGTTCGGTTCTTTCCAGTTCTCTTCTTCCTGTCAGCTCCTCATAATATATACATATGTGTATATTTGGTGTTGATGATTAAAAAAGTGAATGGTTTAAAGATTCCTTTTTAGGGTGCCCAGTCTTCACTGGTTGCTCATTAGAAATGCTGATCTGCTTTGCAGATTGAAACTTGAAATCCCATCTTCCTCTGTTCACTTTTTTTTTTCTGTGGCAGTTTGGGGGTGGGGGGGGGAGTAGACAAAATTCCAAAGAGTGTGCTGGTGTTAGGCGATCTCAAAAAAAGATCCTTTACCCCCACCCGACCCCTTGCAGCAGACACTCTCTCTTGCACTCGAATCCGCCTGCCGATGTGACTGAGAGGTGCTTTTGGTGTCCCAGATTAGACTGTAATCCCTTCCCAGTACTTTGCGCTGGTCTTCAATCCACTTAAGCACAATTAACCAAGCTTGACAAGCTCCTGCCGTTTCATTCAGTTTTACCAGCTGCCCCTCCCAGTAAGACACCAGAGAATCTAGAAGGGAAACAAGGGAAAAAAACACATCAACAGGAATATATCAGGTTAAAGTTTCCTCCTGAAAACAAACTGCGTTTGTCAGAATAAGGGAACCGTACCTCAATCCCTTGGCAGCGAGGTATGCCACGGTGTGGGCTTTCAGGTAGTTATGTAATACTATAGTTAAGTGTTAGACATCAGAAGTAATGCATTTAGATTTTATACTATTCCAGTCAGCAATTCTTTAATGTTTTTTGAGTAAGAAGAGATCATTGAATGCTGATAGTGGCCTGGCTTTGCCACCCTGTGTCTTTAAAGTCACTGGGGAATGGGGCCTGGCATTGTTCACCGACAATGTGACCAAAGCTATCAGAGTTACAAAGCACCCAGAATGCAAATCCATACTCGCATTTAGCAAAGAACCTAATCTTGTCAACCTTAAGATTAAAAGGGTTATCATCAAAGGGCTGTAAGGATTGATCTTTTCTCTTTTGGAAGCTTAATGTCGACACCCTAGAAAGTGATGTGGCACCAAAACTGATAGAACTCCCTAAAGGCCAATTCTAACATTTCACTGATAAAAGTCCTAAAAGCTGGCCTGGGCAGTTTTTATAGCAAATCACTGATGATCCTGAGACTAACATTTTCGTGAAAGGCATTTAGTCTGAAATCACATAAAAGCTGACCTTTGGATTTAATACATCAAAGCATCCAGCCAGGTTTCCCTGAAGGCCAATGTTTTAATTTGTCATATAGAATTATGTCACAAACTGATCTCGTTCATTGATATGATTAACCCAAAACAGTGGCTGAAGAAGATGTTTAGTCAAAGAAAATCTTACTTTTCAACGGGCAATATGTACTGTTCTGTTTTAAGTTTGAACTTATAATTCTGTTTCATTGCACATTTTAATAAACACACATTCATTTATTATAATTGCATATCACAAACAGAGCCTTATATACTGTATGCTCCTTTTAATTTTAATATTTATTAACATATATTTTTGCCTTGATTTTTATCACCAAATTTTAAACAACACCCCTTTTAAATAACATAAAACTACACCCAAAATCATTTAAATTTGTCTATTTAGTTTACCATAAATCTTTGGCAATAATTGCTTATCACTGATTAACACCACATCCTTTTAAATTAGTATAGACTCATCAGCCATAATTATACATTTTATAATATAAAGCCAATTTAATTAACATAAATTACCATATATAATCCCGCGGAAAAGTCGGGACTTGATTTTACCGTATAATTTCTGATATTTTATGTCATATAAGTCGAATGCGAAAACTCACACTATTGGTCCAAGAGATTATGGTATGCTAACACCCACCTGAGAGATTAACCACGGAGCATACTGCTTTTTCTTTTCTATGTATTGTGCCAATGTGACCATACGGTAATACCCAAAAGTGATGTTTGCACTGTTTTGTGTTTTTTGCACACTGTCATACACCTTTACAGTAAGAGCATCCCTTATCTACAATGGAGCGTTCAATCAGAAGAAAATATAAAACTGGTTTTAAATTAAACGTCTTTGAAGTGGCGAAAGAAATTGGTAACTGCGCTGCTGCAACAAAATTTGATGTGTCTGAGAAACTGGTGCGAGATTGGAGGAGGCAAGAAGATGTAAAAAAAAAAAAAGAAAAAATTAAGTGTTACATTTTTCAACAGGCGTTTAAGTCGGGGTCTGATTTTATAATCGATTTTTTGGTTTCAAGACCTGACTTATACGTGAGTATATACAGTATGCCTGTAATTATTTGAACTAAGTGTAAAGTTTTCCTGCATGAACACATATCCTCAGTCCTAACTGAGTCTGCATAGACAGTCGTCAAGCTTGCAGTTCAGAGGACCACCTCACAGGCTCAGTCAAGGTATGTATTAACCCACAAAGACAAGAGGGGGCACTGCTGCTAACATTGTCATCTCTTTCTTTCTCCACAGTGCCAAGAAGCCTCCCAGTAAGAACATTTGACCACAACCCTTCTGCTCCAGCCACCACAAAAGCCTGGGCGTCCTGGGAAGTGGCGTGAATACTGGCTCAAGCCAGCGACTAGGCTACCCGGCCCACCTTACTATTTGATTGTCTGAGTTTTCCCACATACAGGACATATGCCGTTCTTTTTTATTTTTGTCTTGTCCTCGGGCAATGAGAGGGATGACCCGGTTGGCACCGCAAACTTTTTTCGTGTCTCAGAACTGTCATTCCTTCACCCGGCTACAGAGTGAATTCAGAAAGGATTCAGACAGTGGAAACCAGGGGTGCTCCAGCTGCCCTGACCCAGACACAACAGCACAACACACAGTTTTATTATTCTTTTATTATTCTCCTTCATGGGAACCACTCTCCCTCGTTTCCCACTGTTACAGCACAGTTCTAATGCACAGTCCCATACACACAATAGTTCATCTTCTTTTTTCCACCTCCACTCCTCCTCGTAAGCTTCGACCTCTTCCTCCCAACTCTGGCTCTTTGAATGGAGTGAGGCAGCTCCTTTTATTGTACTCCATGTGGTGCTCCAGGTGGCTCATCAGCATTACTTGGAATCACTCCCATGAGTGATGAAAGTTCATTATAGGACTCTGTAGAACCCAAAAGGGCTGTACCAAACCCAACTCCAACTCCCAGCATGCCCTGCAGAAATCCGTGGTGCCACAACCACCCAGGAGGGCTGCCCTCTAGTGTCCCTGGGAAGGAAATGCCCTGTAGATATTCTCTTCCCTGGTCCTTCCATCCACCTGGCGTCCTGACCAGGGAATGGCCATGGCTGCCCGTCACAAGACTCTTTCAAATTTTTTACATTTTGTTATGTCACAGCTTTCTGCAAAATCAGTTAAATCCATTTTTTCCCAACATTAAGCAACACTCAATACCTCAGAATGACAAAGCAAATAAAAATGAGAAATTTATTAAAAACAAATGAAATATGAAATAACAGAAAATTCAGACTGTTTACTCAGCTCTTTGTTAAATCATACTGTGGCAACTTCCTGGGTGTTACGAGATAAACCTCTCACACTTGGCTTTGGAGATTTTCTGCCACTCTTGTCTGCAGATTCCCTCAAGCTCTGTCACGTTGGATGGAGAGTGTTGGTGGCTAGCTATTTTCTGGCCTCCCCAGAGATGTTCATTTGGGTTCAAGTCCAGACAACATTCCCAAAGTGATCCCTGAGCCATGACTGCGTTGTCTTTGCTTTTTGCTTAGGGTTGTTGTCCTGC
Organism: Erpetoichthys calabaricus; assembly: GCF_900747795.2. NCBI lineage: Eukaryota > Metazoa > Chordata > Cladistia > Polypteriformes > Polypteridae > Erpetoichthys > Erpetoichthys calabaricus. The sequence goes on along the minus strand of NC_041405.2, from coordinate 27,482,816 downwards.
TGAAAAGTAAACCTTTGGCCCAGTTTGATGCCCAGAGCTGTCTGGAGAAGGTCTTCATGAAGGATATCTCTTTGCTTTGCTTTGTTCCACTATCCCTCAACCCTGTCTAGTCTCACAGTCCCTCCTGCTGAAAAACAACCCCACACCATGATGCTGTCCCCACCGTGCTCCACTGCTGGAATGGTATTGCAGAAGTGATTAGCTGTGTTTGGTTTTCCTCCAGCTATGATGCTAATCTTGGTTTCATCAGACCAGAGAATCTTGTTTTTCATAATCTGGGGATCCCTTAGACACCTTTTTGAAAACTCCATGCAGGTTTTCACGTTTCTTTTAATAAGGAGGAGGCTTCTGTTGAGCCACTCTGTCATTAAACCCAAATGGACTGCTGAACTGTTCCAATGATGGCTGTGTTTCTGGAAGATTCTCCCATCTCCACGCAGGTTCTCTGAAGCACAGCTAGAGAAACCATCATGTTTTTAGTTACATTTCAACATTTTCTTCATCACACGATTGATCATTGTGCATAGGTGGGCAGCTCTAGGAAGAGTCATGGTTGTTCCAGACTTCTTCCATTGTGCTCTTTGGAACCTTCAGTACTGTAGGATTTGCTTTTTGTAGCCTTCCACAAATCTGTGCCTCAGCACAATACTGTCTCTAATCTCTTCAGAATTGTGTCCAATCAATTGAGTTGACCACAGGTGGGCTCCAAACAAGATTCAGAAATGTCTTAATGATAACCAATAAAATGGGATCCAAATTTCAATTGTTACAGCAAACTGTCTGATACTTATATAAATGTGATATTTCAGTTTCTTAATTTTAATAAGTTTGCAAAAAATTCCTAAAATCCCATTTTTGCCTTGTCATTCTGGGGTATTGATTGTTCTATCATGAGGGAAAAATAATTTAAATGATTTTAGCACAAGGCTGTAATATAGCAAAATGTGAAAAAGTGAAGGAGACAGAATACTTTCTGAATGTGGCGTAGTACCATGCAAAGCTTCAGACACATGCAAAAAAATTTGAAAAGTGAAGATGCTTTCAAAAATAATGAAACAAGTTTCTAAATACTATAAAGAAAAGTAAGCATAAGAATTAAATCAAATCAATATTTGGTGTGACTACCTCCATTCGCCTGACCCAAAAATATGAATTCTCTTTGGTCCACTGTTGTCCAGTTTCCTAAGAACATCAGATGGACATTTGTTCCAGTTATCATGGAGACCTTACCCCAGATCTTCTTGGCTTCTTGCTTGGCTTATGTATGCCAGGTAACCCCAGACAGCCTCCATGATGTTGAGATTAGGGCTCTGTGGAGGTAATACCATTTTTTGCATAACTTCTTAATGCTTTTTTTCACTGAAAACAGTTATTTTGAATGTGAACATGTACTTGGGGACATTATCCTCCTGAAGAATAAAGTTTGGACCATGGTGGATGAGAATGTACTTGTTCTTCTCAGTATTGAAGACTCAATGAATTCTGACAAGATCATCTACTCCATTTTGCAGAAATGCAGCCCAAGACTGGCAAGGAACCTTGGAAAGTTTTTCAGTCTTGGCTCTAGAAACTCATCCATAGAACACTTTATAGCTCGTCTACAAATAGAAACTTTCCAATTGTAGTGACAAACTTCAAAATTTGATTTATCGGTCCAGAGCACTTGCTATCATTGCCCAACACCCCAGCCTTGATGTTTTCGAGTGTCTCCTGGCTTTGTTGCCACATCAGAGTACAGTAATGGCTTTTTGGCACAGCTCATCCATGAAGATTACTTCTGTCAAGACCTTTATGAACTGTAGAGGGATGCACCTTGGGTCTATGAAGGTGGACTTCTTCTGATTTTGAAGGGATGTCTGCTGCTCTCATTTGTTGCGGTCAGTTTCCATGGATGACCAATGCATTTCTAGTCCTCAGTCTTGTCCATTTCCTTGAGCTTCATCGGGATAGCTTTAATGGCAAATAGTAAGTAGCTTTCCTCTTGACATCAGGGATCATGTAAACAGTTTAATTCCTGAGAACCCCAAAATGGGTTACTTCTACATGCTTCCTAAAATCCACAAAGAAGGGAACCCAGGAAGACCTATAATCTCAGGAATTGGCTCCCTTACAGAAAATGTTTCAGGTTGGGTGGAGCAGATCCTTAAACCCCTCACCCGTAACACAACCAGCTACATCCAGGACACCACTGACTTCTTAAAAAAACTGTCTGCTTTAGGCCCCTTACCTGAGGGAACCTTACTGGCCACAATGGATGTTGAGGCACTTTACACTAACATCCCCCATGATGATGGCATATTGGCATGTGAAATGTACCTCAAACAACATGATTTACCCACAAAGTCAGTAATAGAAATGATAAAATTCACTCTGACACATAATCTATTCTCTTTTGGACAGGATTGCTACTTACAACAAATGGGGACTGCAATGGGATGTCGGTTTGCACCTCACTATGCAAATCTTTTTATGGCAAAATTGGAGGAAGATTTCATGTCAATGTGCATCGTAAAACCAATGTTGTATCTCCGTTACATAGATGACATCTTCATAATCTGGACTGCCAGTGAAAAGGACCTCCTCCATTTTCATAATGAATATAATTGTTTTCACCCCAACATAAAGCTGAAGCTGAATTACTCAAAAACAGAAGTCAGCTTCCTTGACACCACCGTTCAACTGAAAGACAACACCCTTGTAACTTCTATTTTTCACAAACCGACAGACAGACGGACCTACCTGAAAAATGATAGCTTCCACCCCAAGCATATAAGGCGCTCCATTATTTTCAGCCAAGCAATACGGTACAATCGCATTTGCTCAGACCCAACAGACCGGGATCAACAACTGCAGGAGCTCAGACAAGATTTCATCAAACAAGGTTACACCCCGAAAACAACAGACACTCAAATAAGAAGAGCTACTGCCATACCCAGAGACAACCTTCTGGAATATAAAAACAAAGACAACAAGGATCGCATCCCCCTTGTTGTCACCTACAACCCACATCTTGAAACACTTCGAAAAATTATAAAAGAACTTCAGCCAATACTAAACAATGACCAAACACTGAAAAATGTATTTCCTGAACCTCCCCTCCTGGCATACAGACAACCACCAAACCTTCAACAATTAATTGTCCGAGGCTCCCTAAGTGAACCAACAGAAAATGGCACATCTCCATGCCTACAGAAAAGATGCAAAACATGTGCCCACATCTATGATACAGACCGTATAGTTATACCACACTGCCGACTCGAACATCACATCAAGGGATCATTTTCATGCAGATCATCTAATGTAGTCTACCTAATTTTCTGCATGAAATGTCCTGACACTGCACTCTATGTGGGAGAAACTGGACAAACACTCCGCCAGAGAATGAACTTACACAGGTTCCACATTAAACATGGCAACACAGATGTTCCTGTGGCGGCCCACTTCAACAGCCATGGACACTGTGAGAAGGACTTTAAGGTCACAGTGCTTATGGGCAACTTCAAAACACAGCAAGAGAGAAAAGAATGGGAAGTTAAACTCATGCTAAAATTTAATACTTTACAACATGGATTGAATAAAGACAAGAGTTTTATGGCCAGATATGAGGATTGTTTACATCTCTCAGAATGACAGACAACCTGTCTACAGACCCACATTGTTTTGAAAAACTCATTACAAACTTCAAAAGACTTTGTTGGACAGTTATCTTATCCAGAGATCTTGACAATACATTGTTCTTTTCTCTCTTGCTAAATTAACCCTAGCCTGAATGAATCTATTAATTTTTTACATACAAAATCTCTCATTTAAATATTTACCAATGTTGTTTCTTGTCCTAGAGTGTGTATATAAACATAGGAAACTTCAGTTTCTGTATTACATCTTGCCTGAAGAAGGGGCCTGAGTTGCCTCGAAAGCTTGCATATTGTAATCTTTCTAGTTAGCCAATAAAAGGTGTCATTTTGCTTGGCTTTTCTCTACATTCATAATGGCTAACACGGTACAACACCCTAGTACTATGGCACATCTTGAAACTTTCATCTCTGGGTGGAAGAGACTTTGCTGATTCTGTAAGTGCCTTGAGCATGGGAAAGGTGCTATATAAATAAAATGTATTATTTGCTGATGCATGTGCTCACCCTTGCCCCTTGTTGTAAGAACTGATGATTTGAAGGTTAAATTGTCACATCTGTCATTCTCTTACCTTTCAGTCTGGTTGTCCACTCAGTTTCATTCTTTGTATATCCATTTCTTTTTCAATTAATCAGTTTGATTCAATCAACTCAGTATGTCATTGATCCTTATCACTCATCTGTTAGCTTTGTTTAATCATGATCTATTCAAAATAATTATGCTTTTACATGAAAATCAGTCTTTACTTAATATGCCACTTTCTTTAAGAATAGAAAAAATAAAAATCTCTGTAATATTTAATTTGTTGGAAAATCGATGTTTGAAAATCTGAAATTAGCTCTTCTTTAGCAACATATGAATTCAGAAAGCAAAACTAAGCATTTAAGAAAAAAGATTAATATAAAACATTTAGGGCACCTAAGCATTTTGTTAATATACTGTATGTATAAAGCCATGTTACTTTTAGTTAATATTAAACTCAGCCTATACTCATTTAGATAGATAGATAGATAGATAGATAGATAGATAGATAGATAGATAGATAGATAGATAGATAGATAGATAGATAGATAGATAGATAGATAGATAGATAGATAGATAGATAGATAGATAGATACTTTATTAATCTCAAGGGGAAATTCACATACTCTAAAGCTCAGTGCAATGCCTCACCTGTTACTTTAAACATAAATCCTCAGCCATAGTTGTGCATCACTAAATATAAAGCAACTAGCTGTGCTACCCATTTAAAACCAGTTGAAATCTAAGTAATTAACATTAACACAGGGGACTGTACTTTCTCCGGTCCTGTTCAGCCTATATACATCGGACTTCCAATACAACTCGGAGTCCTGCCACGTGCAAAAGTTCGCTGATGACACTGCTATCGTGGGCTGCATCAGGAATGGGCTGGAGGAGGAGTATAGGGACCTAATCAATGACTTTGTTAAATGGTGCGACTCAAACCACCTACACCTGAACACCAGCAAAACCAAAGAGCTGGTGGTGGATTTTAGGAGGCCCAGACCCCTCATAGACCCAGTGATCATCAAAGGTGACTGTGTGCAGATGGTGCAGACCTATAAATATCTGGGAGTGCAGCTGGATGATAAATTAGACTGGACTGCCAATACTGATGCGCTGTGCAAGAAAGGACAGAGCCGGTTATACTACCTTAGAAGGCTGGCGTCCTTCAACATCTGCAATAAGATGCTGCAGATGTTCTATCAGACAGTTGTGGCGAGCGCCCTCTTCTACGCAGTGGTGTGCTGGGGAGGCAGCATTAAGAGGAAAGACGCCTCATGTCTGGACAAACTGGTGAGGAAGGCAAGCTCTATTGTTGGCATGGAGCTGGACAGTTTAACATCTGTGGCAGAGCGAAGGGCGCTCAGCAGGCTCCTGTCAATTATGGAGAATCCACTGCATCCACTTAATAGTATCATCTCCAGACAGAAGAGCAGCTTCAGTGACAGACTGCTGTCACTGTCCTGCTCCACTGACAGATTGAGGAGATCGTTTCTCCCCCAAACTATGCGACTCTTTAATTCCACCCAGAGGGGTAAACGTTAACATTCAACATTATACATAGTTATTGTCTGTTTTTCTGTTTTTCACCTGCATTGTTATCATTCTTTAATTTAATATTATTTATTGTATCAGTATGCTGCTGCTGAAGAATGTGAATTTCCCATTGGGATTAATAAAGTATCTATCTATCTATCTATCATCTATCTATCTATCTATCTATCTATCTATCTATCTATCTATCTATCTATCTATCTATCTATCTATCTATCTATCTATCTATCTATCTATCTATCTATCTATCTATCTATCTATCTATCTATCTATCTATCTATCTATCTATCTATCTATCTAACTCACTTCTTATGGGTTGTCCATTTAATTTGGTATAATAATATGCATGCAGTTCCTTCCCCTCATGGCAACCTTTTCCTCTTCAGAGAGAGCCGTACATTTTTACTGCTTCCACTCAGCATTGCTTGTTGAACTGAGCACTCTCATAAGTCGAACTGTTTTGCTGGGAAAATGTGGCAGTGGTCACTACTGAATTAGCCTTGTTTAGCAACTCTGGCCTAGTCGTATTGAGGCTTTGTTTTCCCAAAGTGTACGTCGATTAATCATAATTTTCACTCATCCATTGCCCACCATGCAAAGTTATCAGTCATTAGTACTGCAGTTATTAACCTTGCTCACAAGGTCCGAGCAGGTATGAGATAGTCATTACCACACTGCTGTTTCTGGTATATAACGTCGGAGAACAGAATAGATCGATCAGACCAGTTGTCTTATGTTAAGACTCTTATTTGGTGTTTTTATTACCAATTTTTAATTTTCCTGACCCGTTCACATTTTGCCTATTTTTAAAGGTTATTTCCTAACCCTTGTGTCAGACACAAATACACAGACACACACACAAACACTTGTCCCCTTTATTAAGGTGGATGTTTCTTGTACTTATTATGAACCCCTAATTATTTTAATTTTAATTAATATAATGCCCCTATTCATTTATCATCATTATTTAAAATAACATAAATTCATACTGCCTCGCAGTTGGGGGACCTGGGTTCGCTTCCCAGATCCTCCCTGCTTGGAGTTTGCATGTTCTCCCCGTGTCTGCGTGGGTTTCCTCCCACAGTCCAAAGACATGCAGGTTAGGTGGATTGGCGATTCTAAATTGGCCCTAGTGTTTGTGTGTGTCCTGCGGTGGGTTGGCACCCTGCCCGGGATTGGTTCCTGTGTTGGCTGGGATTGGCTCCAGCAGACCCCCGTGACCCTGTGTTCGGATTCAGTGGGTTGGAAAATGGATGGATGGATAAATTCATACTTATAGTCATTTAATATAAATTATAAAGCACCACACCATTTAATTAACATAATTTTTATCATTTCTGTGTATTACTGAGTATAAAAACCCTTGCCATCTTAATTACTATAAATCCCCCCTCTTAATCATATATTTCCCTTTTTAAAGACATGGCTAATCAAATAAACACAAATCCCCATTCATATCACACAGTGTAAAACCGCTCAAATTTTCATTCATATAAGCGTTTACAGTCCATGTATTGATTCTTGGGGTTTTTTATCCAAAGCATATTGATATAAATATAGCAAATAAAATAGTTTGGATTAAGTGGTTAGCATTCAAAGAATTTGTCCACTCCCTAACTGCAACATACACTCTCAGCCATTCATTAACTGAACAGGGTAGTTGGGAGCTAAAACTTATCCCAGAAGGCAAAACACTCCTTAAGTATAATAAAGCATTGTAGCATCATAATGCAAAGGGTGACTCATAATTTTTTCAAAGAAAAAGATGATTCCAAAGGCTAATCTTATTATATCTCCCACAGGACATGACAAATGATCTTACTATTTATCATTCTGAGGCACTGAAAATAATTAGACCAGAATGGCCTGCTGCCACTGTGACCCCCACCTGGAGAAGCGATATCAGATGATAGATGATTTGAGGTGAGATGAGATGAGATGAAAAATTACCCTATCATTTGCCGTAGGAAAGGGCACTATACGATTGTGATGGATGCTTATTTCATTATTTGTCATGTATGAACTTTTGATCAGATAGACCAGGTGTATGCTCTTGTTGTTTTAATATTTTACACAATATATGCTGTATTTTCTTCTAGGATAAATTCTAACTCCAAACTATCCTAACTTAGGATTCAGCCTGTTCAATAAATAGGGATATTGTAATTTCCATTAAATCAGCATTTTTCATACAAAAATATAAGGCAAAATTATCTTGAAAGCTAATTATGACCATAATAATAATAATAATAATAATAATAATAATAATAATAATAATGCCTGATTACACTGAGGGACTTCTTTTTTTTTAATAATACAAACTTACATAGAAGGTCTTGTCATTCTCAAACCCACTCAGTCCAGACCCGAGTTATGGTGTTGCAGGGTCCCAACCAGCATAGGGTGCAAGCTGCCAGTCCATCTCAGGGCAAACACACACACTTACCAAACAGATGCTAAGGCCACTTTAGTGTCGCCAAGTCACCTAACCTGCATATTTTTGAATAGCGTCAGGAAATTGGAGAACCAAGAAGAAATCCACGTAGAATCCATACAGGAAGAAGCTGGTTGCAAACATTATATTTGTTGGATTACAAATCCAAGTCCTCTTCCAAGTTCCAACACTCATAAATTCCCCACCCTTTATTTGTCCAATGCACTTTTTCAGGTTTAGGTTGCAAAGGCAGGAACTAAAACTGGATGGGGAACCAGTTCATTGATAGGTAAACTCTTGTAAATACCCACACTCTATCATACTGGGCCTGTTTACAGACACCAGTTAACCCTAATGAACATTTGTTTAGGAAGCAGGGGAAAAAATCAAAGAAAACTTATGCAGATGTAGGGTACTGTACTGTACTCATTGGAAGGAGGTGGATGGACAGTAGAAGTGAAGGAAGGAAGAAGAATTTGATTGGAATTGTGCAACCATTAGAGACATCTTTGTAAGGTATTTACAATAAATGCCTCCAGTTTAAACCCATGACTGCATTTGGAGCTCAGTGGTGCCCCCTATCTCTCACATTATTTATTTGTTTATGTATGTATGTATGTATGTATGTATGTATGTATGTATGTATGTATGTATTTATTTATTTATTTATGCATTTATTTATTTATTTATGCATTTAAATAGCTTCTGTAAAATGTCAAATTTCCCCCTGAGGACAAATAAAGTTCTATCTATCTTAATAGCAGCTGCAGAAAGTGCTTTTAACACTCCAAAACAAGTAACTTTTCTAGTGCACTTGCCATTGTCAGTACAAAAAGAAATACAAAAAAGAGAAAAACACCAAATCCATTTCCATAAAGTGCCCTTCTTAAGAATGCTCAGAAATGTTTACTACCAATGTACATTGAATTAAATTTAACAAGTAATGAAAGACATATTCAGTGTACAAAAGCAGATAAAGCTTCCAAAGTTCTCTGTTGTTAGTATATCTGAAGACAAGGTTTAATTAAATTGAAGACATGATGTTATCTGTAGTTAGAACCATCTTGTGCATGGGGCACATTTCTGTTTCTCTTCATTTTTACTTTGATTTCAGATGTTTCAATGATTATGTGTGGCCTTCATAACATTTTTTTTGTACTACTTTCCTTTTCCTTTCCCTTTATTCTATCCCTGGGACGCTTCTTTTCTGCTTTCATATGCTGGAAACAGACTCCCCTTTAATTAGAAACATGTTTTTCTTTTTTTTTGTTGTTGAGAAAATGTAACATGCAGTAATTGGTAAAAGGAATTTGGTATTAAGGTGCAGCTTGGCTCGAGAAACTGGCCTTGGAGTGCAAGGCAAAGTGAAAGCAATGCCAAACACCACAGAGGCAGACACTGGACTCCCGTGCCAGGCTAACCACAAATATCTTAAAGGCAGAGTTAAAGTTTTCTTAGATTTTTTTTTTTTTTTCTGCTGGTTTCCACTATAAAACGTATTTAGTCTAAGAGCTGAAGGCTTTTAATCCAGTTGTTTTGATAAGTTTTATATATTGACTTGTGGCAGCACAATGGATAGAACTGCTTCCTTAAAACTCCAGATTAAAGGGTTCAAATCCTAGTCTGGTTACTGTTTGTGTGGAGTTTGCACATTCACATTATAAAGTCATGTGTGGTGACTCTAAACTGGCCCAGTCCTGCCCAGGACAGACCTCCCAGTGCTCCTTGGGATGACTCTCACACCCTGCGACCCTAAAGCTGGATTAAGAAGGTCCAATCAATATATGAATACATGGGTGATTGAGAATGGTGGGCTGTAAGAGACTGATTTCTAATTTTGTCCTGGCTATTCAATTCACATAGCTTATACAGTATGTTCTCTCTTACATGTATACATATTCTTCATTTATTACCTTCCATTTGTGTATTTTCTGTCCAAACAAAAGAGAGGCAGACACTGGAAAAAGCAAATATCTGTAAGTTGTTGTGTCAAGAATTAGTGTGATTATGGGAGTCAGGGTGCACAACCTATGACATACTGTCACCTTATTCAGGGTTGGTTCCTGTCTTGATCTCAGTGCTCACAGGACACGTTGTGGATCCCCAAGACTCTGTAGTTAAACTACAAGTTCCAGAAGTTGATAGGTATAATGAGATGGATGGACATTGGAAATGTTCAGCCAAATGTACATTTTTTATGGCCACAGATAACAGACAGTAAAGATGACTAAATGCTGGGGAACGGCATGTTGGTTGGACATACAAGTAAGGATTTCAGTATACTCTCTACACATGATGTTACCAATGCTACCGGTCACACACGTGAGCATAGGGGACAGCTAAAGGGTTCTAGTGACTGCAATATTACTGTTGCTCCAGGGGTTGGCACTGTGGCCTAATGACCTTCTCTCTCTTCCTCCCTCTTCAGACTGGTTGACTGACAGCTTGGACACCTCTGATGTCACTTCTGGTGTCCATCCACCTGGATCCACCTCTCCCTGTTAGAAGTGCCCAAAACCATCTTGGAACAGTTCTGTCTCGAGCTTGAGTCTGTAGAGATGACTCCGCAATATTTGCGCCCTTTTTTATTGAATCTCGCCACCTCCAAATATATGTCTTTGCACCCTAGCTCTTTCTGTTTCATACTACACCATCTAATGCATTCGTTTTGCCTTATTTTTAGGATATTCGACTTTGGCGTTGTCATTATCCACTTTTACAAGCACTTTTGAAGTAATAGCACTTTATTCATAATTCCTTAAAGTGAAAATTTCACCAATGAGGGACAGACAACAACAAAAATGTTTAAACTGAGACGCTATCTCGATTTCATTTATTCAGACATATAGTGATGAGAGAAACGATTTGTGCGAAACTTAATTCAAAGTGAAACGTAGTGATTTGCTTAACGAAAAAAATTTGTGACGTAAATTGCGCTTCACTTCCATCGAAAATCGTGTCATTGATGAGGAAGGACATTTAGTTCCTGTCTGGAATGCATTTTTTTTTGTACATTATTTTTGAACATATTTGTCTATCATTTACTATTTAAACAAACATCTCAAGTAAAAGTGCAACAAGGAAAAGGAGGTTTCTGCATACAAGGGGGGACAAAGGATTGTTTTCACAGCACGCAACTTCCTGTGGAGACAACCCAACGATGTCCACAATTGTTTCACCGTGTCCTCATGTACAAAACATGTCTCATGTTAAACATGCTAAAAAATCGTACTGCACTTCTTTGTGGAAGAATTGATATTATCAGGTAAAGTATGGATTCAATGCTTTACACATCTAAAAAAAGGACACAGGTAAACACAGAAGTGTGTTTTAGGAAACACACACACAAAAAAAAATGTAAACACCTGAAAAACTCTTTAGTGAGTTTCACATTTCACCTGCAAAACAAGTTATATTACCAGTTTTGAGAAACCAAATGTCAGGGGTGACCGTCTCTGATCCTGGAGAGCCTCAGTGACTATAGGATTGCAATCCATTTTCGTAATTAGTTTTTGCTACTAATTAACTTCATTTAATTTATTTGCTATTTAAGACTCCAACCCTTTAAATCAGGGCTAAGCAATGTTGGTCCTGGAGGGCCGCAGTGGCTTCATGTCTTTGTTCCAACCCATTTGCTTCATGACAAATCACTCATTGCAGATGAAGCACTTACTGCTCAAGTGACATCTTTCTGATTTACTTTAGTTGACTTGCTTGTCAAGACTTTGAACCCTTAACTGCTTATTTTAGTCTTAACTGTTTTAACTGTTCCTTACTATCAATAAGATACCAATGACAAAGGAACCAGCAATTCTCCATTTAGCTTGTCTCCATTTCCATTTATCATGAATTATTTGGTTTATTTAATTAATCAGAAGGAAACTGAAGAGAATGTGAAGAACTGAAAATTACTCATCCGTTTTAGGCTTCAAATGACTTGAAGGAAAAACAAAATCTATGATTTAGGAATGAACTGACATGGAAGAATTAAAACACTAACAAGCCATGAAATTAAACAAGACCTGTTACTGGGGAGGAATGGCTTCAAATGTAGTAGCTGGGTTGGAATAAAAACCCGCAGCCACAGTGGCTCTCCAGGATCGGAGTTGGCCGCCCCTGCTATGTGTGAATCATTATTTATCAGCAGCCATACAAACGTTGAAGAGAATCAGATTGAATCGTGTGTGCTAACCATTAAAATGTCACAACCTGACGCACAATTCTCTGCAGTTGCAAATAAAATACCATTTTCATCAGGCAAAATTTTGACATTCCTCAATTTGTAATAAAATATAATGATCTCAGCTTAATCTCATTCAGAGTCACAGCATCTCAGAAGCATCAGGTGCAAGGCAGCCCTGGACAGAGAAAGACTCCAATGATGGCTGTACTAACTAGCGTTAGCTAGTATTGAAAGCTTACTGAAAATGACATTTTTGTTTCGACACTATTGAAGCTTTATGTGAATTATGAAAGTAGAAATATTTGTTGCATAGTGTATCAACACAAATGGAATTCCAACGGGGATCTCCCCCCACCCTTCCCCTTTGTTATAATATCTGTAGATCTTTGTGTGTGCACACGAGTTTGTGGGCTGGTGGGAAAAAAAGCAGCTTAGTAACATTTTTGTACTAAGGTGTGAGAACTGATATCGATCCTGATGTTAACATTTTAGTATCAATCCAACACTAAAGACCAAAAGACGTAACCTGCACAGCTTTGAAGATTTGAAAGGAAAACCCATGCAGAAAGAAAAGAATGTGAACCCTGTACATCAACAATGATTGGGTGTGGGATTTAAACCGAGACGGCCATTTCTGGGATGCAGAAACTCTTACTATTGCACCTTCCAGCCACATCTGCATTCACTTATTGCAAGTGACAACTTGAGCCTATACAGCACATCCTGTGAAGTTAGACTAAATGATGCTTCACTGAATTCTTGAGTGCTTTATTACTTCAAGTTAAAGCTGAACATTTTGTCAAAGTGAAGAACACTGACTGATATTTTTTCCACTTGTGCTAAATTTATTTAGGGTCTAAACTGACATGGCAATTTGAATGGTTTCTATTTATAAGGTGAGCGGTACACTAAAAAGAAAGTCAAATAAATTTACAACACATAAAATGGTTGATAAAGTATCTAGAAAAAATCTACAACTCACTTCCTTTACATATTTTCTAAGTCTAATGAATGAACCGATGATGATGTCCACCTGTTCTAAAGTGTAAGTATCCACTTAAACCTCAGAATAAGTGGCCATCATTTCATGTTCAACATCCATTTATTTAAAAACAAAGTCCTATCCAGGAAACACTGGGCACAAGTCGCAAACATAAAAACATTGGATGCTTGACACACAAAAGGAGGCCCTTCATCATCACACTCCTGGGTTGGCTGACTGCAGGTCTGATATCATCAGCTTTCAGTGGTTGCTAGAATTACATGGTGGTCACGTCAGGATGGCCATCCATCATCATTTAATCAGTACATTTTAAAGTTTACCTCTAACATCGTAAAGGAGGAACTGTTTGCACTATTATGAACAATTTCACATGCTTTAATCATTATGAAAAAATCTTATCATGGGAGAGGAAACAACATCAGACATGAAGACTAATGGAAGAATTTTATTTTTTTCTTGAACTGGGAATTTTTTTTCTCTTCATGCAGACTCTGTTTTATGATGTCTAAGTCTTACACACATTCTGAATGGCGAAAGGTGACTAAAAAGTGACTGTCTTGAATAGTGTTGTCAAAAGAATGAAAATATCAACAAGTATCGATTTTAACATTTTAAATTTATTTTAATTCTCATTTTTCATGATATCGATTCTATAGCCCGCACTTCCGGTTCACACTAGCTTTTGACAATTGAGCCTCCTGGGCTATGCTACACCGATCCCTCTCCCACTTGGACAGAGGCAGTGGTGCTGGACACTGCTGACACAGATGGGAGTAGATTCATACCTGGTGGCAGGATCGTGGACTATCTTACAAACAGACCTCAGTATGTGCATCTCGGGAACTGCAGGTCTGACATTGTGGTCAGCAGCACAGGAGCGCCACAGGGGACTGTACATTCTCCGGTCCTGTTCAGCCTATATACATCGGACTTCCAATACAACTCGGAGTTCTGCCACGTACAAAAGTTCGCTGACGACACTGCTATCGTGGGCTGCATCAGGAGTGGGCAGGAGGAGAAGTATAGAAACCTCATCAAGGGCTTTGTTAAATGGTGCGACTCAACCACCTACACCTGAACAACAGCAAAACCAAAGAGCTGGTGGTGGATTTTAGGAGGTCCAGGCCCCTCTTGGACCCCGTGATCATCAGAGATGACTGTGTGCAGAGGGTACAGACCTATAAATACCTGGGAGTGCAGCTGGATGATAAATTAGACTGGACTGCCAATACTGATGCTCTGTATGAGAAAGGACAGAGCCGACTATACTTCCTTAGAAGACTGGCGTCCTTCAACATCTGCAATAAGATGCTGCGGTTGTGGCATGCGCCCTCTTCTATGCAGTGGTGTGCTGGGGAGGCAGCATTAAGAAGAAGGACACCTCACGTCTGGACAAACTGGTGAGGAAAGCAGGCTCTATTGTAGGCATGGAGCTAGACAGTTTAACATCTGTGGCGGAGCGACGAGTGCTCAGCATGCTCCTATCAATTATGGAAAATCCACTGCATCCACTGAACAGGATCATCTCCAGACAGAGGAGCAGCTTCAGCGACAGACTGCTGTCACTATCCTGCTCCACTGACAGACTGAGGAGATCATTCCTCCCTCACACTATGCCACTCTTCAGTTCCACCCGGGGGGGTAAACGTTAACATTATTCAAAGTTATTGTCTGTTTTTACCTGCATTTTTATGACTCTTTAATTTAATATTGTTTTTTGTATCAGTATGCTGCTGCTGGAGTATGTGAATTTCCCCTGGGATTAATAAAGTATCTATCTATCTATCTATCTATCTATCTATCTATCTATCTATCTATCTATCTATCTATCTATCTATCTATCTATCTATCTATCTATCTATCTATCTATCTATCTATCTCTCTGTCTATCTGTCTGTCTGTCTGTCTGTCTGTCTGTCTGTCTGTCTGTCTGTCTGTCTGTCTGTCTGTCTATCTATCTATCTATCTATCTATCTATCTATCTATCTATCTATCTATCTATCTATCTATCAGTTGACATGGCTGGAGTTTCAGCCTCATTTCCACTCACTAAAGGGGTTAATAAGATGACAGTTTTAGTAGTTTCGGAGTCTTCCCCAGCACCCTTAATTCACCAAGAGTGCAGATGGAGTAACGTCTGGAAAAACCTCCTGCATGCAAGATTTGCTACCGCACAATACGTATTAAAGTTACTAATACAACTAATGTCATCAAACACTTGAAGGAATGACACGTAAGTCAAAACACAAAATCTCTAGAGATATCTTATTTCTAAATTCTAAACATTAATAAGTAGGGATGTGAAATTTATTTGTTTTCTACAGGTTAAAACATTTTTTGTAGTCAGTTAAATGTTTAAGTCATTGTAGGGATATGACGTTTATTTTTTTATACAGGTAAAGAAATTATTTATAGTCATTGTACTACCTAAGTAACAGTTTTTTTAATCAATATAAATATTTGAATGTATACAGAATTGATTATTTAAATACATTTTTGTTGAGTTTCATAACGCTAACCCTAAGCCTAACCTTGTGTTGGATATCAAATTTCAATACTTTTCTTCTATTATATAGAAGTTTGAAAATTTGGTGTTGTGACAACCTTAATTCTGAAGCAAAAGCTTTAATGTGGTGACAGGAACAACACAAATCTATTAAGGCCACTGTTAGCTAACTGCACATTTGCCCCAGCATCGTATCCAGATCCTTTATAAAATCTGTTCAGTATCATGTTGAAACCACACGACTCAATAGTTTGTACCAGATTCCCTTGACCCTTTGTATGAACAACTGCTTTTTAATTTAAATTTAGAAAATAAATTGGTGGATGAATTAGACTCCTCATTGATTTGTCTATTCACGACTAAAATGGCCAACTTTCTTTAGAGTTGGACAGCCACTTTAGCCTTGGAATATACCTGATTTCTCCTCTATACATACTTGTTCTGTAGTGTGGTGACAAGAACCACATATAGTAAATCATAATGGTCGCATTAGTGCATTAAACAATGTGAGCATAACTTCTTATGATTTCTATTGAAAAGCTCTTCCAATATAATGTAGCATGGTGATTTCCAATGTGGGGCTTCACTTCATCACAGAAGATCATCTACAAATAACCAGTTTGAAGGCACAAAATAGCCTAATCTGCACATCTGTGGGACATGACAGGGAATTAGAGAATTCACTGATCCAAGGCCAGCTTTGCCTACCAAATCCCCTGTAGTGTTGGGTACCACTAAACAGCTGAAAATGTTTGTCACAAGAGAAAGGGTCAAGACTGTCTATAAATGGCTATGTATGAGTGAGTACGTGTTCTCAATTCAAAAAAGATAAAAATTAGTTATAATAAACTAATTTGAGCGTATGAATGTGCGTGAGTGGACCCTATGACGGACTAGTGCCCTGACCAAGTCTGATTTCTTGTCTTACTGTATATCTAGTAATGCATCCTGGGATAGGCTCCAACCCCCAACCCCCATATTGAGAATATTCATTTATATTACCCATTTGCTGACATAGTCTCACTTGACATTGTGCAGCTGAAAAATTAATATTGCCAATTATTATCTATTTTAAAATATATCAGAATTTGGGATTAAAAAGGGTTAATAAAAATTCATAGAGAAAATCTGCAGTGAAGGCTTTTTTTTCATGAAATTATAACAGTTCACAATAGTAGCTGAGTTATAATAAAAATTTTTCCCCAGTTGAAACAGTCCCTGCTTTATTCATGGATAGCTAAAATGGTGAGACATAATCCAGACTACTGTCACTCTTCCGACACACTTGCACACACAATGAAATATACTTTGTAACAAAACCAAACTTATTTCTAACTGCATCTTCTGAGATGATGTATGGCAATCACCCTGACGTCCAGCTGGCACTCAGTTTCAGCCCTGCTCGTGTTATTCATAGCGGTAACAATCACTAACTTCTGAAGTACGCTGGGCCTGCAGGACATAACTTGATGGAGGCAAAACTGGAAATGGTGCTGGCTGAATGACTGTTTTACATTGTTGTGTATAAGAGTCCTTCAGAAAACAGATATCTCTCTCTTTCTCCGAGGGTCACGAGACCACATCTTTTAGTTTTGTTCATGCAGAGTTCCAGGTTTCACTGCCTTATATGCCACTCATTGTATTACCATAAATGACCCAAATTACAGAAATCACCTCCTGCTCCCCTTACAACCGCAAAACAAACTGATCATAGCACTGCACAGCTCATTAGAGATGGGGAATTTGAGCAGGGTGTGATGAGAGTGCCGAGGTCAAGCAATGTGGGGCCAAAAAGGTCATCCCAAAGATCACAGGATTCTAAAAAATGACATTATTCAGCAATATCTCACGTCTTAGAAACACTTATTTTCCGTGTGAAAAGCAAAGTCACCAACTGGAATAAACAGGCTTGAGAAAATTGTGTTATTCTAGCTGAAGTCAGCTGTGTTGCCCGGATATATTTGTATAAGGTGTTAAGGTAAGAAAGCAGATATTTATGCGTTTTTTAAATGCTGACCTTTTTGTCATTGCTTGCCAATATTTCCCATCCATCATTCACACCACCCAGGGTTGCCAGATGTGCTGCTTTCACGTCAAATTGGGCTATTTTTGAAAGCGTTGTGCAGGAAAAAATTTTGATTTGTTGGTGTGTGGATTTGTTTATGTATGTAAACTTCAAGGAGAACCCCCCCCCCCATGACCCACCACCACCATGTCAACAATGGCAAACCTCCAAGTGGGACACCAATGACATCAGCAGTGGCAAATCTCCTAGGGGGACCCAACCTGGACATCGACAGCACCAAAACTACTTCCTGGTCATCAACAGTGCCATTCACTGGTCTTGTCCACAACACCATTAGGTGGGTTTTCAGCTGTCATTGCACTGCAAATATTTCCAGGAACTGGCAACCCTGACACTACCTCTCTATCAATCTCTTTGCTCTCACAAATCAACAATAACTGCATATAATTGCTGTAACTCCTTGCTAGGTTGGAACAATGAATACCTCTAATTTGTGCATTTCCTGTCATCCTACATTTACATAGATCGTTGTAGACACAAAACACACATGACATGCATGTGTTCCAAATAACGATATATTATTTACCCTATACAACTACAGGCACCTCAAACCATGATAAACAAGACTTGAGCTGGGAAAACTTTTTCCCGGAGTTGAGCTATGGCGATGGGAGAGTTGGGAGAGCAGGCTGCCTGCTGCTTGTGTGATTGACACATTTGCAAAACAAAAGATGCTAATGGAGAGGTGTAAAGGAATTTAAGGTGGCCCGGGATTACGAGTTTTTTCGTAGGCTTCAGGGATTCTAGTGGTAATGATCTATAATGCAAATTGTATCTAACAAAGCTAAAAGAAGAGTTTCAAAATAACTAATACAAAGAAAAACATGAAAAAAAACAATAATTTAGCTCAGACATTGACAAGGAAGAGTAGCCATGAAATTGTGGGCCAGCTACTCTTTTTCTTTGCATGACTGTTGAAAGCATCACCAGAGTGTGCCAATCTATTCTGTATGAGTTTTGTTTATCTGATGAAGGGTTACAACATAACTTTGAATTTCTTGTCGATGATGCTGCAAGAGTCCAGAGTTCAGAACCCCTACTACTGTACATGAAATTTAGTCTTCAACTCTGAACAGCCAGAGTTGCATTTTAAAGAAAAATTAATTTAAGGTGGGTGCAGGACTTTTTCAAGTGTGTTTCTTGGAAACACATCCTGTTTGAGATATTTATGGATAGAATATTGAGGCCTGGAAACTATCCAGCCTGAGAAAGTGAGTGCTCAATCTCTGCTGTTTCCAGAAAATGTTGGCCTTTAAGCCTCATATTATATGCCAATGCACTAAATCAAATTTAAAAAAAAAAATTAAAAAATGAATTAATTTCTATACATACAGACACACACACAAACACTGTATATACTGTGAGGGATGAACTGGCGTCCCAGGCAGTACTGATACTGCTCCCTTACCTGGCCAGGAGGCTTTGATAACAGAAGGCCAGGGAGGGAATGACATTATCTTCTTTCTGTGCCAGGACCCCAATGGGGAAGGATGATACATTGGGGCTGGCATCATAGTAGCCACTGAGCGGCACCCACGAAGGCCAGCAGAATGGGTGACCAACTGCTATGGGCAGAGCATCCCCCCATACACTGAGGGGCAACATCCCTTCTGGTAAGCCCCAGTATGGACACTGGCGGGACAGCCTGGGAGTTGTGGTCCCATGAGGGTTCGTAAATGCAGTGTTATTGTTTGGTATGACAAATGAAATGCAGTTTATCAGTTAAAATGTTTGATAAAAGCCAAGTGTTTAGCGAGAAAGTGGCATTACAAACCTTCAGTGCCTTCTGTGATCCTGGGAAATGTGAACTCACTACCAAATAAAATCGACGAACTGGCTGCGCTGGTGAAAAATGTCAGGACCTACAGAGAATACAGTTTGCTGTGTAAGTATGTGAATTTCCCCTTTGGATTAATAAAGTATCTATCTATCTATCTATCTATCTATCTATCTATCTATCTATCTATCTATCTATCTATCTATCTATCTATCTATCTATCTATCTATCTATCTATCTATCTATCTATCTATCTATCTATCTATCTATCTATCTACTTGTGCAATGACAGAAACACAGCAACCAATACTTATTCTTTTATTATCTACTAGCAAAATACCCGACGCTTCGCAGCGGAGAAGTAGTGTGTTAAAGAGGTTATGAAAAAAAAAGGAAACATTTTAAAAATAACGTAACATGATTGTCAATGTAATTGTGTTGTCATTGTTATAACTGTTGCTGTCTTTTATATATATATATATATATATATATATATATATATATATATATATATATATATATATATATATATATATTATATATATAATATACACACACACATAAACATTTATATACATATACATATATATACATATCTACATATACACATCTACATATATATATACACACATACATAAACACACACATAAGACTTACTGACTGAAACGGGCTTTCATTGACAATCACGTTACGTTATTTTTAAAATGTTTCCTTTTTTTTTCATAACCTCTTTAACACACTACTTCTCCGCTGCAAAGCGCGGGTATTTTGCTAGTATATATATATATATATATACATATACACACATACATGCAGTTTTAATAACACAGAAATCAATATAAACATTAACATCATTATCATATGAGAATATGAAGTAATATATAAGAAGCACTTTTCATATAAATATAAATTATTAAACAGTAAAATCTTCTTCTGTAATTTGCTACCGTGGCAATTTGTGTGTCTGTCCAGGATTTTAAATGACCTGTAGCTCGCAAACCGTTTCACCTATACACTTGAAATGTGGTACACATATAGTACGTCACGTCTACTATCCGCTTTATGGGTGATGATTGTTTTACTCTTTTTATCTTTATTTTATTTTATTGTAGAATCAACTCCTATCTGCGCACAGCAGGGCAGCCGTGGGCGGATGCGTATGGTGTATTCACTCCATGTTATCGTGCATTGCGCTGTCAGTGGTATTTTGATAAAAGAATTTGAACAACATATAAGAAGCGTATAAATTATTAAACAGTAAAACATTAACATTTAAGAAGTAAAGTTACATGAAGTACTACTGCAGTGCCTTCGGGTATACCTCATTTTTTGTTTGCCCATTACATGCTTAAATGTATAAATTTTTTGGTGCACCTACCCGAGAACACGCGACATATAACCGAGCGTGGGAGAAGTATGGATTTTAAACACGCGTTGAGTTCATCTGCTGGTCTCCCTCGTGGAATAACTGGTAATGTTTGAGTAAAATCTACAGCGAGTAAAACGACATTACCTCCTATTTGTTTTTTTACGATCTCTGAGATGTTGCTTTTTTCGGTTCAAGGCTTCATAAGCTCTTTTATGTTGTATGGTGTACTTATCCCAAACCATCATCTTTGAATGTTGCAAGACTTTCGCCTTGTATGTAGATCGGGGTAATTACATTCATTGCATTCCTAGTCTGAATCACAATCTGATTGTATGGGTGGTTACCTGGCACTGTAGGGTTGCCACCCGTCCTTTAAAATACGGAATCGTGGCGCGTTTGAGAATGAAATTGCGCGTCTCATTTTGAATCAATACTGGACGGGATTTATCCCGTATTTTTTTTATCATTTTTTTTTTAAAGCAGCGTCTCATGCAAATCATCCCACACGCATTTTATGAAGATGCCTCCTTTCCTACTTTGGATTGGTAATACTTGATGTCATCATTAGTTTGATTGGTGTTTTTAACTGTCCAGTGAGGAGGGCGTGTCTTTTAAGTACAGTCTGCAAAGTGTTGGCACTGAGATGTGGCGTCAGCGCCATAGTTGAAGCCCCTAACGTTGCGGTCAGCAAGTCGGCTAACATCCGCCATGTGCCGTCTTTCAGTTGCGAGAAGCAGATCATAGAATGGTTGAAACTGTTGCCCCTAACGTTGCGCCACGGCGTGTGGTTCGTTTATACCTCGTGTCTTCTCATTAAACTTTTATCTCGCGAATATGTTATTGCAATCCGCAGCGGGAGCGTTTCTATAAACTTAATTGAAACTTACGTTTTACACCGTGCTTTGTTTCCCTTATGAACATGCTTGTATGCTTAACTCGCTCCGTTCTCAATTGTTTAATTAATTTTTTGCTCTTCGCTGTTTGCGGCTGTTCCTCCATTTCCCCCTACTTCGTTCTTTTATCTCGCGAATATGTTATTGCAATTCTTAACGGGAGCGTTTCAATAAACTGATTGAAAATAGTTTTGCATTTACCTTTTTAGTAAAAGGCGAGCTTTTAAGCCTGAGAAATCACCCCATAAATGCACACATTTAATTGGACATGTGTTAATATGTATGGTTACACAGTATTAAAAGACAGTGAACAACGTCAGTTACCTTTCTTCCCGCGTTTGATAAAAGGTGAGCTTTTAAGCCTGAGAAATCACCCCGTAAATGCACACGTTTAATTGCACATGTGTTAATATGTATGCTTACACAGTATTAAAAGACAGTCAAAAATTAACGTCATTTACCTTCGTTCCCGCGTGTGACTCGTGCTGTAAATGTCTTCCTTGTTTTTAGTTCACGTGATTACGTAGGAGGCGTGATGACGCGATA